>NC_088415.1:95985148-96035466 GCF_034236695.1 Oncorhynchus nerka
AGAGTGTAGTGGCGACAGGTTGCCTAGTGGTTAGAGTGTAGTGGCGGCAGGTTGCCTAGTGGTTAGAGTGTAGTGGCGACAGGTTGCCTAGTGTTTAGAGTGTAGTGGCGGCAGGTTGCCTAGTGGTTAGAGTGTAGTGGCGACAGGTTGCCTAGTGGTTAGAGTGTAGTGGCGGCAGGTTGCCTAGTGTTTAGAGTGTAGTGGCGACAGGTTGCCTAGTGTTTAGAGTGTAGTGGCGACAGGTTGCCTAGTGGTTAGAGTGTAGTGGCGGCAGGTTGCCTAGTGGTTAGAGTGTAGTGGCGACAGGTTGCCTAGTGTTTAGAGTGTAGTGGCGACAGGTTGCCTAGTGGTTAGAGTGTAGTGGCGACAGGTTGCCTAGTGGTTAGAGTGTAGTGGCGACAGGTTGCCTAGTGGTTAGAGTGTAGTGGCGGCAGGTTGCCTAGTGTTTAGAGTGTAGTGGCGGCAGGTTGCCTAGTGGTTAGAGTGTAGTGGCGGCAGGTTGCCTAGTGTTTAGAGTGTAGTGGCGACAGGTTGCCTAGTGGTTAGAGTGTAGTGGCGACAGGTTGCCTAGTGTTTAGAGTGTAGTGGCGACAGGTTGCCTAGTGGTTAGAGTGTAGGGGCGACAGGTAGCCTAGTGGTTAGAGTGTAGTGGCGACAGGTTGCCTAGTGGTTAGAGTGGAGAGGCGACAGGTTGCCTAGTGGTTAGAGTGTAGTGGCGACAGGTTGCCTAGTGTTTAGAGTGTAGTGGCGACAGGTTGCCTAGTGGTTAGAGTGTAGGGGCGGTAGGTAGCCTAGTGTTTAGAGTGTAGGGGCGACAGGTAGCCTAGTGGTTAGAGTGTAGTGGCGGCAGGTAGCCTAGTGGTTAGAGTGTAGTGGCGGCAGGTTGCCTAGTGTTTAGAGTGTAGTGGCGACATGTTGCCTAGTGTTTAGAGTGTAGGGGCGACAGGTTGCCTAGTGGTTAGAGTGTAGTGGCGACAGGTTGCCTAGTGTTTAGAGTGTAGTGGCGACAGGTTGCCTAGTGTTTAGAGTGTAGTGGCGACAGGTTGCCTAGTGTTTAGAGTGTAGTGGCGACAGGTTGCCTAGTGTTTAGAGTGTAGTGGCGACAGGTTGCCTAGTGTTTAGAGTGTAGGGGCGACAGGTTGCCTAGTGTTTAGAGTGTAGGGGCGACAGGTTGCCTAGTGTTTAGAGTGTAGGGGCGACAGGTTGCCTAGTGTTTAGAGTGTAGGGGCGGCAGGGTAGCCTAGTGGTTAGAGTGTAGGGGCGACAGGTTGCCTAGTGTTTAGAGTGTAGGGGCGACAGGTAGCCTAGTGTTTAGAGTGTAGGGGCGACAGGTTGCCTAGTGTTTAGAGTGTAGGGGCGGCAGGTAGCCTAGTGGTTAGAGTGTAGTGGCGGCAGGTAGCCTAGTGGTTAGAGTGTAGGGGCGGCAGGTTGCCTAGTGTTTAGAGTGTAGGGGCGGCAGGTAGCCTAGTGTTTAGAGTGTAGGGGCGGCAGGTAGCCTAGTGGTTAGAGTGTAGGGGCGGTAGGTAGCCTAGTGGTTAGAGTGTAGGGGAGGCAGGTAGCCTAGTGGTTAGAGTGTAGAGGGTGGCAGGTAGCCTAGTGGTTAGAGTGTAGGGGCGGTAGGTAGCCTAGTGGTTAGAGTGTAGGGGCGGTAGGTAACCTAGTGGTTAGAGTGTAGGGGCGGCAGGTAGCCTAGTGGTTAGAGTGTAGGGGCGGTAGGTAGCCTAGTGTTTAGAGTGTAGGGGCGGTAGGTAGCCTAGTGGTTAGAGTGTAGGGGAGGCAGGTAGCCTAGTGGTTAGAGTGTAGGGGAGGCAGGTAGCCTAGTGGTTAGAGTGTAGGGGCGGTAGGTAGCCTAGTGTTTAGAGTGTAGGGGCGGTAGGTAGCCCTAGTGGTTAGAGTGTAGGGAGGCAGGTAGCCTAGTGGTTAGAGTGTTGGGGCGGTAGGTAGCCTAGTGGTTAGAGTGTAGGGAGGCAGGTAGCCTAGTGGTTAGAGTGTAGGGGAGGCAGGTAGCCTAGTGGTTAGAGTGTTGGGGCGGCAGGTAGCCCAGTGGTTAGAGTGTAGGGGCGGCAGGTAGCCTAGTGGTTAGAGTGTTGGGGCGGCAGGTAGCCTAGTGGTTAGAGTGTAGGGGCGGCAGGTAGCCTAGTGGTTAGAGTGTTGGGGCGGCAGGTAGCCTAGTGGTTAGAGTGTAGGGGCGGCAGGTAGCCTAGTGGTTAGAGTGTTGGGGCGGCAGGTAGCCTAGTGGTTAGAGTGTAGGGGCGGCAGGTAGCCTAGTGGTTAGAGTGTAGGGGCGGCAGGTAGCCTAGTGGTTAGAGTGTAGGGGCGGCAGGTAGCCTAGTGGTTAGAGTGTTGGGGCGGCAGGTAGCCTAGTGGTTAGAGTGTAGGGGCGGTAGGTAGCCTAGTGGTTAGAGTGTAGGGGAGGTAGGTAGCCTAGTGGTTAGAGTGTAGGGGCGGCAGGTAGCCTAGTGTTTAGAGTGTAGGGGCGGTAGGTAGCCTAGTGGTTAGAGTGTAGGGGAGGTAGGGTAGCCTAGTGGTTAGAGTGTAGGGGCGGCAGGTAGCCTAGTGGTTAGAGTGTTGGGGCGGCAGGTAGCCTAGTGGTTAGAGTGTTGGGGCGGCAGGTAGCCTAGTGGTTAGAGTGTTGGGGCGGCAGGTAGCCTAGTGGTTAGAGTGTAGGGGAGGTAGGTAGCCTAGTGGTTAGAGTGTTGGGGCGGCAGGTAGCCTAGTGGTTAGAGTGTTGGGGCGGCAGGTAGCCTAGTGGTTAGAGTGTTGGGGCGGCAGGTAGCCTAGTGGTTAGAGTGTTGGGGTAGTGGGTAGGTAGCCTAGTGGTTAGAGTGTTGGGGCGGCAGGTAGCCTAGTGGTTAGAGTGTTGGGGCGGCAGGTAGCCTAGTGGTTAGAGTGTTGGGGCGGCAGGTAGCCTAGTGGTTAGAGTGTTGGGGCGGCAGGTAGCCTAGTGGTTAGAGTGTTGGGGCGGCAGGTAGCCTAGTGGTTAGAGTGTTGGGGCGGCAGGTAGCCTAGTGGTTAGAGTGTTGGGGCGGCAGGTAGCCTAGTGGTTAGAGTGTTGGGGCGGCAGGTAGCCTAGTGGTTAGAGTGTTGGGGCGGCAGGTAGCCTAGTGGTTAGAGTGTTGGGGCGGCAGGTAGCCTAGTGGTTAGAGTGTAGAGGAGGTAGGTAGCCTAGTGGTTAGAGTGTAGGGGCGGTAGGTAGCCTAGTGGTTAGAGTGTAGGGGAGGCAGGTAGCCTAGTGGTTAGAGTGTAGAGGGTGGCAGGTAGCCTAGTGGTTAGAGTGTAGGGGCGGTAGGTAGCCTAGTGGTTAGAGTGTAGGGGCGGCAGGTAGCCTAGTGGTTAGAGTGTAGGGGCGGTAGGTAGCCTAGTGGTTAGAGTGTAGGGGCGGTAGGTAGCCTAGTGGTTAGAGTGTAGGGGCGGCACGTAGCCTAGTGGTTAGAGTGTAGAGGAGGTAGGTAGCCTAGTGGTTAGAGTGTAGGGGCGGTAGGTAGCCTAGTGGTTAGAGTGTAGGGGAGGCAGGTAGCCTAGTGGTTAGAGTGTAGGGGCGGTAGGTAGCCTAGTGGTTAGAGTGTAGGGGTGGCAGGTAACCTAGTGGTTAGAGTGTAGGGGCGGCAGGTAGCCTAGTGGTTAGAGTGTAGGGGCGGCAGGTAGCCTAGTGGTTAGAGGGGAGGGGCGGCAGGTAGCCTAGTGGTTAGAGCGTTACATTTACATTACATTTAAGTCATTTAGCAGACGCTCTTATCCAGAGCGACTTACAAATTGGTGCATTCACCTTATGACATCCAGTGGAGCAGCCACTTTACAATAGTGCATCTAAATCTTTTAAGGGGGGGGGGGTGAGAAGGATTACTTTATCCTATCCTAGGTATTCCTTAAAGAGGTGGGGTTTCAGGTGTCTCCGGAAGGTGGTGATTGACTCCGCTGTCCTGGCGTCGTGAGGGAGTTTGTTCCACCATTGGGGGGCCAGAGCAGCGAACAGTTTTGACTGGGCTGAGCGGGAACTGTACTTCCTCAGTGGTAGGGAGGCGAGCAGGCCAGAGGTGGATGAACGCAGTGCCCTTGTTTGGGTGTAGGGCCTGATCAGAGCCTGGAGGTACTGAGGTGCCGTTCCCCTCACAGCTCCGTAGGCAAGCACCATGGTCTTGTAGCGGATGCGAGCTTCAACTGGAAGCCAGTGGAGAGAGAGGAGGAGCGGGGTGACGTGAGAGAACTTGGGAAGGTTGAACACCAGACGGGCTGCGGCGTTCTGGATGAGTTGTAGGGGTTTAATGGCACAGGCAGGGAGCCCAGCCAACAGCGAGTTGCAGTAATCCAGACGGGAGATGACAAGTGCCTGGATTAGGACCTGCGTTGGGCCAGTAACCACTGGCGTTGGGCCAGTAACTGAAAGGTTTTGAGATCGACTACCCGAGCTGACAAGGTAAAAATGTATCGTTCTGCCCCTGAACAAGGCAGTTAACCCCCTGTTCCTAGGCAGTTATTGTAAATAAGAATTTGTTCTTAACTGACTTGCCAAGTTAAATAAAGGTCAAATAAAAAAGCCAGGTAATGGATGTAGTGTCTCCTTACCGCCCTCTGTTGGATCATTCTGAGATTACACCATGAAAAAGCACTGACATTTACAGTGATTCATGTTGTTGGAAAGTCTATTTGGCCGGCTCCTTACTGAACTGTCAACTACAGTAAAATATCTGAATTGTAAATACAGAGCACAGCCAAAGAGGTTTAGAAACTCTGTGGCACAACCATGCAGAGAACCATGCAGAGGACCACGGAAAGAACCATGCAGAGAACCATGCATAGAACCACGCAGAGAACAATGGAGAGAAACATGCAGAGAACCATGCAAGAACCACAGAGAGAACCATGCATAGAACCATGGAGAGAACCATGTAAGAACCTTGGAGAGAACCATGGAGAGAACCATGCAGAGAACCACGGAGAGAACCACGCAGAGAACCACGCAGAGAGAACCACGGAGAGAACCATGCAGAGGACCATTGAGAGAACCACAGAGAGAACCACGCAGAGAACCACAGAGAGAACCACGCAGAGAACCACAGAGAGAACCACAGAGAACCACGCAGAGAACCACGCAGAGAACCACGCAGAGAGAACCACGGAGAGAACCATGCAGAGGACCATTGAGAGAACCATGCAGAGAACCACAGAGAGAACCACGCAGAGAACCACGCAGAGAGAACCACGGAGAGAACCATGCAGAGGACCATTGAGAGAACCATGGAGAGAACCACAGAGAGAACCATGGAGAGAACCACAGAGAGAACCATGGAGAGAACCACAGAGAGAACCACAGAGAGAACCACGCAGAGAACCACGGAGAGAACCACGGAGAGCACCATGCAGAGAACCATGCAGAGAACCACAGAGACAACCACGCAGAGAACCACGGAGAGAACCACAGAGAACCACACAGAGAACCACGGAGAGAACCACGCAGAGAACCACAGAGAGAACCACGCAGAGAACCATGGAGAGAACCACTGAGAGAACCATGGAGAGAACCATGCAGAGAACCACGGAGAGAACCACGGAGAGAACCACGGAGAGAACCAGGGAGAGAACCAGGGAGAGGACCATTGAGAGAACCATGGAGAGAACCACAGAGAGAACCACGCAGAGAACCACAGAGAGAACCACAGAGAGAACCACGGAGAGAACCACGCAGAGAACCACGCAGAGAACCACGGAGAGAACCAGGGAGAGGACCATTGAGAGAACCATGGAGAGAACCACGCAGAGAACCATTGAGAGAACCATGCAGAGAACCACAGAGAGAACCACGCAGAGAACCATGGAAAGAACCACGCAGAGAACCACGCAGAGAACCACGGAGAGAACCGCGCAGAGAACCACGGAGAGGACCACATGGAGAGAACCATGGAGAGAACCATGCAGAGAGAACCACGCAGAGAACCATGGAGAGAACCATGCAGAGAACAATGGAGAGAACCATTGAGAGAACCACAGAGAGAACCATGTAGAGAACCATGGAGAGAACCATGCAGAGAACCATGGAGAGAACCACGGAGAGAGCCATGCAGAGAACCACAGAGAGAACCATGCAGAGAACCATGGAGAGAACCACGGAGAGAACCATGCAGAGAACCACGGAGAGAACCATGCAGAGAACCACGGAGAGAACCATGCAGAGAACCACGGAGAGAACCATGCAGAGAACGCAACTTTCTCCACCCGGAACTTTTGCTTTTGTGACATAATGGTGATCTCTCCTATAGACACACACACAGACACACACACAAAATCACACACACAGACACACACACACATTATCACACACACACACATGCACGCACGAACACGCACACACAGACACACACACACATAATCACACACACACACAGACACACACACACATAATCACAATCACAGACACACACAGACATACACGCACGAACACGCACACACAGACACACACACACATAATCACACACACACACATACACAAACATACACAACCACTAATGCACACACACTCTCCATTCAATTTCATATTTCTCCAGTATGACAACTCTTACATCTCACGCATTGAAACGTATTCCAGTCAGCACGTTCACTTTTCAACTGTGCTCCAAATCGTTCGGGAAATAGTAGCGTGCAGTTTAACATCACAAGTTTAACCTCTATCATTGTCCTGTCCAGCCACAGCACTGAGCCCACAGTTTAACCTCTATCATTGTCCTGTCCAGCCACAGCACTGAGCCCACAGTTTAACCTCTATCATTGTCCTGTCCAGCCACAGCACTGAGCCCACAGTTTAACCTCTATCATTGTCCTGTCCAGCCACAGCACTGAGCCCACAGTTTAACCTCTATCATTGTCCTGTCCAGCCACAGCACTGAGCCCACAGTTTAACCTCTATCATTGTCCTGTCCAGCCACAGCACTGAGCCCACAGTTTAACCTCTATCATTGTCCTGTCCAGCCACAGCACTGAGCCCACAGTTTAACCTCTATCATTGTCCTGTCCAGCCACAGCACTGAGCCCACAGTTTAACCTCTGTCATTGTCCTGTCCAGCCACAGCACTGAGCCCACAGTTTAACCTCTATCATTGTCCTGTCCAGCCACAGCACTGAGCCCACAGTTTAACCTCTATCATTGTCCTGTCCAGCCACAGCACTGAGCCCACAGTTTAACCTCTATCATTGTCCTGTCCAGCCACAGCACTGAGCCCACAGTTTAACCTCTATCATTGTCCTGTCCAGCCACAGCACTGAGCCCACAGTTTAACCTCTATCATTGTCCTGTCCAGCCACAACACTGAGCCCACAGTTTAACCTCTATCATTGTCCTGTCCAGCCACAGCACTGAGCCCACAGTTTAACCTCTATCATTGTCCTGTCCAGCCACAGCACTGAGCCCACAGTTTAACCTCTATCATTGTCCTGTCCAGCCACAGCACTGAGCCCACAGTTTAACCTCTGTCATTGTCCTGTCCAGCCACAGCACTGAGCCCACAGTTTAACCTCTGTCATTGTCCTGTCCAGCCACAGCACTGAGCCCACAGTTTAACCTCTATCATTGTCCTGTCCAGCCACAGCACTGAGCGGTACTGTCCACAAATTTCTTGTTAACAAACTATAGTTTTGGCAAGTCGGTTAGGACATCTACTTTGTGCATGACACAAGTCATTTTTCCAACAATTGTTTACAGACATATTATTTCACTGTATCACAATTCCAGTAGGTCAGAAGTTTACATACACTAAGTTGACTGTGCCTTTAAAGAGCTTGGAAAATTCCAGAAAATGATGGCATGGCTTTAGAAGCTTCTAATAGGCTAATTGACATAATTTGAGTCAATTGGAGGTGTACCTGTGGATGTATTTCAAGGCCTACCTTCGAACTCAGTGCCTCTTTGCTTGACATTATGGTAAAATCAAAAGAAATCAGCCAAGACCTCAGAAGAATAATTGTAGACCTCCACAAGTCTGGTTCCTCTTTGGGAGCAATTTCCAAACGCCTGAAGGTACACATTTATCGGTGCAAACAATAGCACGCAAGTATAAACACCATGGGACCACGCAGCCGTCATACCGCTCAGGAAGGAGACGCGTTCTGTCTCCTAGAGATCAGTGTACTTTGGTGCGAAAATCAATCCCAGAACAACATCAAAGGACCTTGTGAAGATGCTGGAGGAAACAGGTACAAAAGTATCTATATCCGGGGGCCTCCCGGGTGGCGCAGTGGTCTAAGGTGAGAGATTCTGGGTTCGAGCCCAGGTTCCGTCACAGCCGGCCAAGACCAGGAGATTCATGGGGCGACGCACAATTGGCCCAGCGTCGTCCGGGATAGGGAAAGTTTGGCCGGCAGAGATATCCTTGTCTCATCGCGCACTAGCGACTCCTGTGGCGGGCCGGGCGCAGTGCACGCTAACCAGGTCGCCAGGTGTTTCCTCCGACACATTGGTGCGGCTGGCTTCCAGGTGTACGGTGTTTCCTCTGACACATTGGTGCGGCTGGCTTCCAGGTGTAGGGTGTTTCCTCTGACACATTGGTGCGGCTGGCTTCCAGGTGCACGGTGTTTCCTCCGACACATTGGTGCGGCTGGCTTCCAGGTGTATGGTGTTTCCTCTGACACATTGGTGCGGCTGGCTTCCAGGTGTACGGTGTTTCCTCTGACACATTGGTGCGGCTGGCTTCCAGGTGTACGGTGTTTCCTCTGACATATTGGTGCGGCTGGCTTCCAGGTGTACAGTGTTTCCTCCGACACATTGGTGCGGCTGGCTTCCAGGTGTACGGTGTTTCCTCCGACACATTGGTGCGGCTGGCTTCCAGGTGCACGGTGTTTCCTCCGACACATTGGTGCGGCTGGCTTCCAGGTGTACGGTGTTTCCTCTGACACATTGGTGCGGCTGGCTTCCAGGTGTACGGTGTTTCCTCCTCCGACACATTGGTGCGGCTGGCTTCCAGGTGTACGGTGTTTCCTCCGACACATTGGTGCGGCTGGCTTCCAGGTGCACGGTGTTTCCTCCGACACATTGGTGCGGCTGGCTTCCAGGTGTACGGTGTTTCCTCTGACACATTGGTGCGGCTGGCTTCCAGGTGTTACGGTGTTTCCTCCGACACATTGGTGCGGCTGGCTTCCAGGTGTACGGTGTTTCCTCTGACACATTGGTGCGGCTGGCTTCCAGGTGCACGGTGTTTCCTCCGACACATTGGTGCGGCTGGCTTCCAGGTGTACGGTGTTTCCTCTGACACATTGGTGCGGCTGGCTTCCAGGTGTACGGTGTTTCCTCCGACACATTGGTGCGGCTGGCTTCCAGGTGTACGGTGTTTCCTCCGACACATTGGTGCGGCTGGCTTCCAGGTGTACGGTGTTTCCTCCTCCGACACATTGGTGCGGCTGGCTTCCAGGTGTTACGGTGTTTCCTCCGACACATTGGTGCGGCTGGCTTCCAGGTGTACGGTGTTTCCTCTGACACATTGGTGCGGCTGGCTTCCAGGTGCACGGTGTTTCCTCCGACACATTGGTGCGGCTGGCTTCCAGGTGTACGGTGTTTCCTCCGACACATTGGTGCGGCTGGCTTCCAGGTGTACGGTGTTTCCTCCGACACATTGGTGCGGCTGGCTTCCAGGTGTACGGTGTTTCCTCTGACACATTGGTGCGGCTGGCTTCCAGGTGTACGGTGTTTCCTCCGACACATTGGTGCGGCTGGCTTCCAGGTGTACGGTGTTTCCTCCGACACATTGGTGCGGCTGGCTTCCAGGTGTACGGTGTTTCCTCCGACACATTGGTGCGGCTGGCTTCCAGGTGTACGGTGTTTCCTCCGACACATTGGTGCGGCTGGCTTCCAGGTGTACGGTGTTTCCTCCTCCGACACATTGGTGCGGCTGGCTTCCAGGTGTACGGTGTTTCCTCTGACACATTGGTGCGGCTGGCTTCCAGGTGTACGGTGTTTCCTCCGACACATTGGTGCGGCTGGCTTCCAGGTGTTACGGTGTTTCCTCTGACACATTGGTGCGGCTGGCTTCCAGGTGTACGGTGTTTCCTCCGACACATTGGTGCGGCTGGCTTCCAGGTGCACGGTGTTTCCTCCGACACATTGGTGCGGCTGGCTTCCAGGTGTACGGTGTTTCCTCCGACACATTGGTGCGGCTGGCTTCCAGGTGCACGGTGTTTCCTCCGACACATTGGTGCGGCTGGCTTCCAGGTGCACGGTGTTTCCTCCGACACATTGGTGCGGCTGGCTTCCAGGTGTACGGTGTTTCCTCCGACACATTGGTGCGGCTGGCTTCCAGGTGTACGGTGTTTCCTCCGACACATTGGTGCGGCTGGCTTCCAGGTGTACGGTGTTTCCTCCGACACATTGGTGCGGCTGGCTTCCAGGTGTACGGTGTTTCCTCCGACACATTGGTGCGGCTGGCTTCCAGGTGTACGGTGTTTCCTCCGACACATTGGTGCCGCTGGCTTCCAGGTGTACGGTGTTTCCTCCGACACATTGGTGCGGCTGGCTTCCATGTGTACGGTGTTTCCTCCTCCGACACATTGGTGCGGCTGGCTTCCAGGTGTACGGTGTTTCCTCCGACACATTGGTGCGGCTGGCTTCCAGGTGTACGGTGTTTCCTCCGACACATTGGTGCGGCTGGCTTCCAGGTGTACGGTGTTTCCTCCGACACATTGGTTCGGCTGGCTTCCAGGTGTATGGTGTTTCCTCCGACACATTGGTGCGGCTGGCTTCCAGGTGTACGGTGTTTCCTCCGACACATTGGTGCGGCTGGCTTCCAGGTGTACGGTGTTTCCTCTGACACATTGGTGCGGCTGGCTTCCAGGTGTACGGTGTTTCCTCCTCCGACACATTGGTGCGGCTGGCTTCCAGGTGTATGGTGTTTCCTCCGACACATTGGTGCGGCTGGCTTCCAAGTGTACGGTGTTTCTTCCGACACATTGGTGCGGCTGGCTTCCAAGTGTACGGTGTTTCCTCTGACACATTGGTGCGGCTTCCAGGTGGGATGCGCGTTGTGTCAAGAAGCAGTGCGGCTTGGTTGGGTCGTGTTTCGGAGGACACATGGCTCTCGACCTCCGCCTCTCCCGAGCCCGTACGGGAGTTGTAGCGATGAGTTAACTACTACCAATTGGGGAGAAAAAAAGGCTACATTTTTGTTAAATAAAAAAATATTTTTAAAGTATCTATATCCACAGTAAAACGAGTCCTATGTCGACATAACCTGAAAGGCCACTCGGCAAGGAAGAAGCCACTGCTCCAAAACCGCCATAAAAAAGACAGACTACGGTTTGTAACTGCACATGGGGACAAACATTGTACTTTTTGGAGAAATGTCCTCTGGTCTGATGAAACAAAAATACAACTGTTTGGCCATAATGACCATCGTTATGTTTGGAGGAAAAAGGGGGAAGCTTGCAAGCCAAAGAACACCATCCCAACCGTGAAGCATGGGGGTGGCAGCATCATGTTGTGGGGGTGACAGCATCATATTGTGGGGGTGCTTTGCTGCAGGAGGGACTAGTGCACTTCACTAAATCGATGGCATCATGAGGTAGGAAAATTGTGTATATATTGAAGCAACATCTCAAGACATAAATCAGGAAGTTAAAGCTTGGTTGCAAATGGGTCTTCCAAATGGACAATGACCCCAAGCATACTTCCAAAGTTGTGGAAAATTTCTTAAGGCCAACAAAGTCAAGGTATTGGAAGACTTATAGAGGGAAGCTTGTGGAAGGCTACCTAAAACGTTTGACCCAAGTTAAACAATTTAAAGGCAATGCTACTAAATACTAATTGAGTGTATGTAAACTTCTGACCCACTGGGAACGTGATGAAAGAAATAAAAGCTGAAATAAATCATTCCCTCTACTATTATTCTGACATTTCACATTCTTAAAATAAAGTGGTGATCCTAACTGACCTAAAACAGGACATTTTTACTAGGATTAAATGTCAGGAATTGTGAAAAACTGAGTTTAAATGTATTTGGCAAAGGTGTATGTAAACTTCTGACTTCAACTGTGTATACATGCATAAAGCTTTTATGACATTATTAACATTAGAATCCTGTGTATTATGGCTATAATGTACATGGACAGTTTGGTTATTTTATTAATTTATTTTGCATTTGGTTCAAGAAACTCTCTGGCTGTTTTTATCTAATTATAGGAAAACAAACAACATTTACTAGATCTACATTCCTCTAGTGATGTATTACGGGTAGACAGACCCAAAACTAAATGTTAAAATATTTAAAACCTTTAATTTGTAACTACTTTTCCCTCTTAACTGGGGCTCAAAAGGCCCAGGACAGCGCCGACATCCCACAATGCAACACGTTCAACAGGGGTAAAGTGCGCCTGCGACCTCAGCTCTTCCTCTTTGGACCGACGTCTCCTCAGCAACAATGGTGAGGCCGAAATGTTCCCGTCTTAATCCACACCAATCTATCTAATCCAATGCGAATAATTGATCTGATGGTCTGTATATATAATTCTCAATTAAATCCACAAATTATTACAGATATTATTGTGAACAAAATGCCAAAATATATATACATTTTTGTTGTGTTCGCATACCTGAAAGTCGTAGCAATGGCCGCCCAGTACGTGCATGGCTTTCGGCTTGGTGTCAGGTTTCTGGCTGAAACCCGGGTGTACTCGGTACAGCGGGGAGTGTGTTTTTTTTGTAATATTGCAGCAGTCACCAGACCCAAAGCATGGTCCGTGTCAATAACTCGTTATAAGCAAGCAACTAGGCTGTTTTTAGCATGCTCATCTGGAAAGGCTAAACTCCCAGTCCGTCCTCGCTGCTTTCACTAGAGGCGGCGAAGCTAATGTTCGGAGAAAAACCGGTAACCGCGACTAACGATATTCCCGAGTGGGGTTGTCAGAGGTCTTAGTCTTCTGCCTTTATGCCGAGAAGTCAACGGGAGCGCTAGTTGATTGCATGTTTTTTTTTGTCTACAACTTGGCTAATCGCTAACTTTATGGTTCTGTAATGTTGCTTAGGAAGAGACTGTCCTTGGCTAGTCAAATTGGCGGAATGGTTTGGCATTGCCTCTGTTTTAGATATCGAGCTGTGTTTTGGGAGGGCTGTTTAGATATCTAGCTGTGTTTTGGCATTGCCTCTGTTTAGATATCTAGCTGTGTTTTGGGGGGGCTGTTTAGATATCTAGCTGTGTTTTGGGGGGCTGTTTAGATATCTAGCTGTGTTTTGGGGGGCTGTTTAGATATCTAGCTGTGTTTTTGGGGGAGGGCTGTTTAGATATCTAGCTGTGTTTTGGGGGAGGGCTGTTTAGATATCTAGCTGTGTTTTGGGGGAGGGCTGTTTAGATATCTAGCTGTGTTTTGGGG
Organism: Oncorhynchus nerka; assembly: GCF_034236695.1. NCBI lineage: Eukaryota > Metazoa > Chordata > Actinopteri > Salmoniformes > Salmonidae > Oncorhynchus > Oncorhynchus nerka. The sequence continues at coordinate 95,998,487 of NC_088415.1, forward strand.
GAGGGCTGTTTAGATATCTAGCTGTGTTTTGGGGGAGGGCTGTTTAGATATCTAGCTGTGTTTTGGGGGAGGGCTGTTTAGATATCTAGCTGTGTTTTGGGGGAGGGCTGTTTAGATATCTAGCTGTGTTTTGGGGGAGGGCTGTTTAGATATCTAGCTGTGTTTTGGCATTGCCTCTGTTTAGATATCTAGCTGTGTTTTGGGGGGCTGTTTAGATATCTAGCTGTGTTTTGGGGGAGGGGCTGTTTAGATATCTAGCTGTGTTTTGGGAGGGGCTGTTTAGATATCTAGCTGTGTTTTGGGGGGGGGAGGGCTGTTTAGATATCTAGCTGTGTTTTGGGGGAGGGCTGTTTAGATATCTAGCTGTGTTTTGGGGAGGGCTGTTTAGATATCTAGCTGTGTTTTGGGGGGGAGGGCTGTTTAGATATCTAGCTGTGTTTTGGCATTGGGCTGTTTAGATATCTAGCTGTGTTTTGGGGGAGGGCTGTTTAGATATTTAGCTGTGTTTTGGGGGAGGGCTGTTTAGATATTTAGCTGTGTTTTGGGGGGCTGTTTAGATATCTAGCTGTGTTTTGGGGGGGCTGTTTAGATATCTAGCTGTGTTTTGGCATTGCCTCTGTTTAGATATCTAGCTGTGTTTTGGCATTGCCTCTGTTTAGATATCTAGCTGTGTTTTTGGGGAGGGCTGTTTAGATATCTAGCTGTGTTTTGGGGAGGGCTGTTTTAGATATCTAGCTGTGTTTTGGGGGAGGGCTGTTTAGATATCTAGCTGTGTTTTGGGGGGGCTGTTTAGATATCTGTTTAGATATCTAGCTGTGTTTTGGGAGGGCTGTTTAGATATATCTAGCTGTGTTTTGGATATCATTGCCTCTGTTTAGATATCTAGCTGTGTTTTGGGGAGGGCTGTTTAGATATCTAGCTGTGTTTTGGGGGGAGGGCTGTTTAGATATCTAGCTGTGTTTTGGCATTGCCTCTGTTTAGATATCTAGCTGTGTTTTGGGGGAGGGCTGTTTAGATATCTAGCTGTGTTTTGGAGGTGCTGTTTAGATATCTAGCTGTGTTTTGGGGGAGGGCTGTTTAGATATCTAGCTGTGTTTTGGCATTGCCTCTGTTTAGATATCTAGCTGTGTTTTGGCATTGCTGTTTAGATATCTAGCTGTGTTTTGGGGAGGGCTGTTTAGATATCTAGCTGTGTTTTGGGGAGGGCTGTTTAGATATCTAGCTGTGTTTTGGGGGGCTGTTTAGATATCTAGCTGTGTTTTGGGGGGCTGTTTAGATATCTAGCTGTGTTTTGGCATTGGCTGTTTAGATATCTAGCTGTGTTTTGGGGGAGGGCTGTTTAGATATCTAGCTGTGTTTTGGGGGAGGGCTGTTTAGATATCTAGCTGTGTTTTGGGGGAGGGCTGTTTAGATATCTAGCTGTGTTTTGGGGGGGGCTGTTTAGATATCTAGCTGTGTTTTGGGGGGCTGTTTAGATATCTAGCTGTGTTTTGGCATTGCCTCTGTTTTAGAGTTGTGTTTTGGGGGGCTGTTTAGATATCTAGCTGTGTTTTGGCATTGCCTCTGTTTTAGATATCTAGCTGTGTTTTGGGGGGCTGTTTAGATATCTAGCTGTGTTTTGGCATTGCCTCTGTTTAGATATCTAGCTGTGTTTTGGGGGGCTGTTTAGATATCTAGCTGTGTTTTGGGGAGGGCTGTTTAGATATCTAGCTGTGTTTTGGGGATATCTAGCTGGCTGTTTAGATATCTAGCTGTGTTTTGGGAGGGCTGTTTAGATATCTAGCTGTGTTTTGGGGGGGGCTGTTTCCTATCACAGTAAAGTGAGATTTGCTAACTTGAGAGTTGTGTATGAATAATTGTATTTATTAATGATTTTCTTCCTCAGGCTAAGCGCACCAAGAAGGTGGGGATTGTGGGTAAATATGGCACGCGTTACGGCGCGTCGCTCAGGAAGATGGTGAAGAAGATTGAGATCAGCCAGCATGCCAAGTACACCTGTTCCTTCTGTGGCAAGGTACGGTCCACACCTCTAACATGGTACGGTCCACACCTCTAACATATACAGCCAGTACACCTGCTCCTAACATGTATGGTCCACACCTCTAACATGGTACGGTCCACACCTCTAACATATACAGCCACACCTGCTCCTTCAAGGTACGGTCCACACCTCTAACATGGTACGGTCCACACCTCTAACATGGTACGGTCCACACCTCTAACATATACAGCCAGTACACCTGCTCCTTCTGTGACAAGGTACGGTCCACACCTCTAACAAGGTACGGTCCACACCTCTAACAAGGTACGGTCCACACCTCTAACAAGGTACGGTCCACACCTCTAACAAGGTACGGTCCACACCTCTAACAAGGTATACAGCCAGTACACCTGCTCCTTCTGTGACAAGGTACGGTCCACACCTCTAACAAGGTACGGTCCACACCTCTAACAAGGTACGGTCCACACCTCTAACAACAAGGTACGGTCCACACCTCTAACATATACAGCCAGTCCTGCTCCTTCTAACAAGGTACGGTCCACACCTCTAACAAGGTACGGTCCACACCGAGGTACGGTCCACACCTCTAACGAGGTACGGTCCACACCTCTAACAAGGTACGGTCCACACCTCTAACAAGGTACGGTCCACACCTCTAACAAGGTACGGTCCACACCTCTAACAAGGTACGGTCCACACCTCTAACATATACAGCCAGTACACCTGCTCCTTCTGTGGCAAGGTACGGTCCACACCTCTAACAAGGTACGGTCCACACCGAGGTATGGTCCACACCTCTAACAAGGTACGGTCCACACCGAGGTACGGTCCACACAGAGGTACGGTCCACACCAAGGTACGGTCCACACCTCTAACAAGGTACGGTCCACACCTCTAACAAGGTACGGTCCACACCTCTAACAAGGTACGGTCCACACCTCTAACAAGGTACGGTCCACACCTCTAACAAGGTACGGTCCACACCTCTAACAAGGTACGGTCCACACCGAGGTACGGTCCACACCTCTAACAAGGTACGGTCCACACCTCTAACATATACAGCCAGTACACCTGCTCCTTCTGTGGCAAGGTACGGTCCACACCTCTAACAAGGTACGGTCCACACCTCTAACATGGTACGGTCCACACCTCTAACATATACAGCCAGTACACCTGCTCCTTCTGTGGCAAGGTACGGTCCACACCGAGGTACGGTCCACACCGAGGTGCGGTCCTGTTACTGATGTGTTATAACAGAGCGGTAATCAAAGCACTTCATTTGTTTTAAATCTTCAGACTAAGATGAAGAGGAGGGCTGTTGGTATCTGGCACTGTGGGTCCTGCATGAAGACTGTTGCTGGAGGTGCCTGGACATACAAGTAAGTAGCTATGTGTGGGTGATGGGGTCTGGGTGGTGGGTGGGTGATGGGGTCTGGGTGGTGGGTGGGTGACAGGGTCTGGGGGTGGGTGGGTGACAGGGTCTGGGTGGTGGGTGGGTGACGGGGTCTGGGGGTGGGTGGGTGACGGGGTCTGGGTGGTGGGTGACAGGGTCTGGGTGGTGGGTGGGTGTCTGGGTCTGGGTGGTGACAGGGTCTGGGTGGTGGGTGGGTGACAGGGTCTGGGTGGTGGTGGGTGGGTGACAGGGTCTGGGTGGTGGTGGGTGACAGGGTCTGGGTGGTGGGTGTCTGGGTGGTGGGTGGGTGACGGGGTCTGGGTGGTGGGTGGGTGGTGGGTGACGGGGTCTGGGTGGTGGGTGGGTGACAGGGTCTGGGTGGTGGGTGGGTGACGGGGTCTGGGGGGGTGGGTGACGGGGTCTGGGGGTGGGTGACGGGGTCTGTGGGGGTGGGTGACGGGGTCTGGGTGGTGGGGGTGACGGGTGGTGGGGTCTGGGTGGTGGGTGGGTGACAGGGTCTGGGGGGTGGGTGACAGGGTCTGGGTGGTGGGTGGGTGACGGGGTCTGGGGGTGGGTGACAGGGTCTGGGTGGTGGGTGACAGGGTCTGGGTGGTGGGTGGGTGACAGGGTCTGGGTGGTGACAGGGTCTGGGTGGTGGGTGGGTGACAGGGTGGTGGGTGGTGGGTCTGGGTGGTGGGGTCTGGGTGGTGGGTGGGTGACGGGGTCTGGGTGGTGGGTGGGTGACAGGGTCTGGGTGGTGGGTGGGTGACGGGGTCTGGGGGTGGGTGACGGGGTCTGGGGGTGGGTGACGGGGTCTGGGGGGGGTGGGTGACGGGGTCTGGGTGGTGGGTGACAGGGTCTGGGTGGTGGGTGGGTGACGGGGTCTGGGGGTGGGTGGGTGACGGGGTCTGGATGGTGGGTGGGTGGGTGACGGGGTCTGGGTGGTGGGGGTGGGTGACTGGGTCTGGGTGGTGGGTGACAGGGTCTGGGTGGTGGGTGACGGGGTCTGGGTGGTGGGTGGGACGGGGTCGGTGGTCTGGATGGTGGGTGGTGGGTGGGTGACTGGGTCTGGGTCTGGGTGGGTGGGTGACGGGGTCTGGGCGGTGGGTGGGTGACGGTGGGTGGGGGTCTGGGTGGTGACAGGGTCTGGGCGGTGGGTGGGTGACGGGGTCTGGGTGGTGGGTGGGTGACTGGGTCTGGGCGGTGGGTGGGTGACGGGGGTCTGGGCGGTGGGTGGGTGACGGGGGTCTGGACGGTGGGTGGGTGGGTGGCTCCCCAGCGGCCAGACCAATCAGAATGTTGGGCTCACACACATTGCTCAGCCCCCCCCCACCCCCGTACTGCCAAATTCTCTAAAATGGTGAAGGCAGCTTACGGTAAAGCAATTAACATTCAATTCTCTGACGGAAGCTCTGGTGGACATTCCTGCAGTCAGCATGGCAACGCTCCCTCAACTTGAGGAATCTGTGGTGTTGTGTGACACAACTGGTCATTTTAGTGGCCTTTTATTGTCCCCAGCACAAGGTGCACCTGTGTAATGATGCTGTTTAATCAGCTTCCTGATATGCCACACCTGTCAGGTGGATGGATTATCTTGGCAAAGGACATGCTCACTAACAGGGATGGAAACAATTTTGTGCACAAAATGAAAGCTTTTTTTGTGCGTATAGTTAATGTCAGGATTTTATTTTTTTGCTCATGAAACATGGGACCAACACTTAACTTAACATGTTGCTTTTTAAAAATATTTTTGTTCGGTGTAACTTGTTCCTCTCTGTACTGAATCGTTGTTCCCCGTTGTGTTCCAGCACGACGTCTGCAGTCACAGTGAAGTCGGCCATCAGGAGACTGAAGGAGCTGAAGGACCAGTAGACGGTTACTGGAGTCACAGTGAAGTCGGCCATCAGGAGACTGAAGGACCAGTAGAGGGTTACTGGAGGGACCAGGCTGTTGTGTTGTTAATCCCAAGCTGGACGCTGCCTCATCAAACATCCACCACAATAAAAAGCAGTCGAGAGGAACGCCTGAGTCTCTGTTACTATGTTGTGTTGCTGATTATTTCTACATTTTAGTCGTTTAGTAGACTCTGATCCAGAGCCACTACAGTAGGGAGTCATTTAGTAGACTGATCCAGAGCCACTACAGTAGGGAGTCGTTTAGTAGACTGATCCAGAGCCACTACAGTAGGGAGTCATTTAGTAGACTGATCCAGAGCCACTACAGTAGGGAGTCGTTTAGTAGACTGATCCAGAGCCACTACAGTAGGGAGTCGTTTAGTAGACTGATCCAGAGCCACTACAGTAGGGAGTCATTTAGTAGACTGATCCAGAGCCACTACAGTAGGGAGTCATTTAGTAGACTGATCCAGAGCCACTACAGTAGGGAGTCATTTAGTAGACTGATCCAGAGCCACTACAGCAGGGAGTCATTTAGTAGACTGATCCAGAGCCACTACAGTAGGGAGTCATTTAGTAGACTGATCCAGAGTAGGGAGTCATTTAGTAGACTGATCCAGAGCCACTACAGTAGGGAGTCAGACTGATCCAGAGTACAGTAGGGAGTCATTTAGTAGACTGATCCAGAGCCACTACAGTAGGGAGTCATTTAGTAGACTGATCCAGAGCCACTACAGCAGGGAGTCATTTAGTAGACTGATCCAGAGCCACTACAGCAGGGAGTCATTTAGTAGACTGATCCAGAGCCACTACAGTAGGGAGTCATTTAGTAGACTGATCCAGAGCCACTACAGTAGGGAGTCATTTAGTAGACTGATCCAGAGCCACTACAGTAGGGAGTCATTTAGTAGACTGATCCAGAGCCACTACAGTAGGGAGTCATTTAGTAGACTGATCCAGAGCCACTACAGTAGGGAGTCATTTAGTAGACTGATCCAGAGCCACTACAGTAGGGAGTCATTTAGTAGACTGATCCAGAGCCACTACAGCAGGGAGTCATTTAGTAGACTGATCCAGAGCCACTACAGTAGGGAGTCATTTAGTAGACTGATCCAGAGCCACTACAGTAGGGAGTCGTTTAACAGACTTATCTAAATCAAATTTTATTTGTGGCATACACATGGTTAGCAGATGTTAATGCGAAATGCTTGTGCTTCTAGTTACAACAATGCAGTAATAACCAACGAGTAATCTAACCTAACAATTTCACAACTACCTTATACACACAAGTGTAAAGGGATAAAGAATATGTACATAAAGATATATGAATGAGTGATGGTACAGAACGGCATGGGCAAGATACAGTAGATGGTATCGAGTACAGTATATACATATGAGATGAGTAATGTAGGGTATGTAAACAAGATGCAGTAGATGGTATAGAGTACAGTATACATATGAGATGAGTAGTGTAGGGTATGTAAACAAGATGCAGTAGATGGTATAGAGTACAGTATATACATATGAGATGAGTAATGTAGGGTATGTAAACAAGATACAGTAGATGGTATAGAGTAGATGGTATAGAGTACAGTATATACATATGAGATGAGTAATGTAGGGTATGTAAACAAGATGCAGTAGATGGTATAGAGTACAGTATATGAGATGAGTAATGTAGGGTATGTAAACAAGATGCAGTAGATGGTATAGAGTACAGTATATACATATGAGATGAGTAGTGTAGGGTATGTAAACAAGATGCAGTAGATGGTATAGAGTACAGTATATACATATGAGATGAGATGAGTAATGTAGATGGTATGTAAACAAGATGCAGTAGATGGTATAGAGTACAGTATATATATGAGATGAGTAATGTAGGGTATGTAAACAAGATGCAGTAGATGGTATAGAGTACAGTAAATACATATGAGATGAGTAATGTAGGGTATGTAAACAAGATGCAGTAGATGGTATAGAGTACAGTATATATATGAGATGAGTAATGTAGGGTATGTAAACAAGATGCAGTAGATGGTATAGAGTACAGTATATACAGATGATGAGTAATGTAGGGTATGGAAACAAGATGCAGTAGATGGTATAGAGTACAGTATATGAGATGAGTAATGTAGGGTATGGAAACAAGATGCAGTAGATGGTATAGAGTACAGTATATGAGATGAGTAATGTAGGGTATGGAAACAAGATGCAGTAGATGGTATAGAGTACAGTATATACATATGAGATGAGTAATGTAGGGTATGGAAACAAGATACAGTAGATGGTATAGAGTATAGTAGTATATGAGATGAGTAATGTAGGGTATGAAACAAGATGGCAGTAGATGGTATAGAGTACAGTACATATGAGATGAGTAATGTAGGGTATGTAAACAAGATACAGTAGATGGTATAGAGTACAGTATATGAGATGAGTAATGTAGGGTATGTAAACAAGATGCAGTAGATGGTATAGAGTACATACATATGAGATGAGTAATGTAGGGTATGGAAACAAGATGCAGTAGATGGTATAGAGTACAGTATATGAGAGATGAGTAATGTAGGGTATGTAAACAAGATGCAGTAGATGGTATAGAGTACAGTATATGAGATGAGTAATGTAGGGTATGTAAACAAGATACAGTAGATGGTATAGAGTACAGTATATACATATGAGATGAGTAATGTAGGGTATGGAAACAAGATGCAGTAGATGGTATAGAGTACAGTATATGAGATGAGTAATGTAGGGTATGTAAACAAGATGCAGTAGATGGTATAGAGTACAGTATATGAGATGAGTAATGTAGGGTATGTAAACAAGATGCAGTAGATGGTATAGAGTACAGTATATGAGATGAGTAATGTAGGGTATGTAAACAAGATGCAGTAGATGGTATAGAGTACAGTATATGAGATGAGTAATGTAGGGTATGTAAACAAGATGCAGTAGATGGTATAGAGTACAGTATATGAGATGAGTAATGTAGGGTATGTAAACAAGATGCAGTAGATGGTATAGAGTACAGTATATGAGATGAGTAATGTAGGGTATGTAAACAAGATGCAGTAGATGGTATAGAGTACAGTATATGAGATGAGTAATGTAGGGTATGGAAACAAGATGCAGTAGATGGTATAGAGTACAGTATATGAGATGAGTAATGTAGGGTATGGAAACAAGATGCAGTAGATGGTATAGAGTACAGTATATGAGATGAGTAATGTAGGGTATGTAAACAAGATACAGTAGATGGTATAGAGTACAGTATATGAGATGAGTAATGTAGGGTATGGAAACAAGATGCAGTAGATGGTATAGAGTACAGTATATGAGATGAGTAATGTAGGGTATGTAAACAAGATACAGTAGATGGTATAGAGTACAGTATATGAGATGAGTAATGTAGGGTATGTAAACAAGATGCAGTAGATGGTATAGAGTACAGTATATGAGATGAGTAATGTAGGGTATGTAAACAAGATGCAGTAGATGGTATAGAGTACAGTATATGAGATGAGTAATGTAGGGTATGTAAACAAGATGCAGTAGATGGTATAGAGTACAGTATATGAGATGAGTAATGTAGGGTATGTAAACAAGATGCAGTAGATGGTATAGAGTACAGTATATGAGATGAGTAATGTAGGGTATGGAAACAAGATGCAGTAGATGGTATAGAGTACAGTATATGAGATGAGTAATGTAGGGTATGGAAACAAGATGCAGTAGATGGTATAGAGTACAGTATATGAGATGAGTAATGTAGGGTATGTAAACAAGATGCAGTAGATGGTATAGAGTACAGTATATGAGATGAGTAATGTAGGGTATGTAAACAAGATGCAGTAGATGGTATAGAGTACAGTATATATATGAGATGAGTAATGTAGGGTATGAGAAACAAGATGGAAACAGTAGATGGTATAGAGTACAGTATATGAGATGAGTAATGTAGGGTATGTAAACAAGATGCAGTAGATGGTATAGAGTACAGTATATGAGATGAGTAATGTAGGGTATGGAAACAAGATGCAGTAGATGGTATAGAGTACAGTATATGAGATGAGTAATGTAGGGTATGGAAACAAGATGCAGTAGATGGTATAGAGTACAGTATATGAGATGAGTAATGTAGGGTATGTAAACAAGATGCAGTAGATGGTATAGAGTACAGTATATGAGATGAGTAATGTAGGGTATGGAAACAAGATGCAGTAGATGGTATAGAGTACAGTATATGAGATGAGTAATGTAGGGTATGGAAACAAGATGCAGTAGATGGTATAGTAGTACAGTATATGAGATGAGTAATGTAGGGTATGGAAACAAGATGCAGTAGATGGTATAGAGTACAGTATATGAGATGAGTAATGTAGGGTATGTAAACAAGATGCAGTAGATGGTATAGAGTACAGTATATGAGATGAGTAATGTAGGGTATGGAAACAAGATGCAGTAGATGGTATAGAGTACAGTATATGAGATGAGTAATGTAGGGTATGTAAACAAGATGCAGTAGATGGTATAGAGTACAGTATATGAGATGAGTAATGTAGGGTATGGAAACAAGATGCAGTAGATGGTATAGAGTACAGTATATGAGATGAGTAATGTAGGGTATGTAAACAAGATGCAGTAGATGGTATAGAGTACAGTATATGAGATGAGTAATGTAGGGTATGGAAAACAAGATGCAGTAGATGGTATAGAGTACAGTATATGAGATGAGTAATGTAGGGTGTAAACAAGATGGCTGGAGATGGAAACATAAGTTAAGCTAGTGATTGTGAGTACAGTATGTTGGTATGCAAACTCTCTGAGTTACTGGTGGCTGTTTAACAGTCTGATGGCCTTGAGATAGAAGCTGTTTTTCAGTCTCTCGGTCCCAGTTTTGATGCACCTGTACTGACCTCGCCTTCTGGATGGTAGCGGGGTGAACAGGCAGTGGCTCGGTTGGTTGATAATTTTTCAAGAGCCACGACATTAGTGAGTCGTTTAGCAGACTTAATCCAGACCCACTTAGCTAGTGCATCTATCTTCAGAGAGCAAGGTGAGACAACCACATCAGTCGCAAGTACATTTTTCCTCAAAGCAGGTGAGGTTTAATGTAGGTCTTTGAAGAGCTAGGAGGGGCGCCGCTGTCCTCTTTATTCCAGCCACTGATTTTGTATACCGTGGCGGCTGCTGAGGGGAGGACGGCTCATAATAATGGCTGGAACGGCGCTAATGGAAACGGTGTCAAACACGTAGAAACCATGTGTTTGTATTTGATAGCGTTCCACCTATTCTGCTCCAGCCGCTACCACGAGCCTGTCCTCTTCAATCAAGGTGCCATTGACACTTATTCCACATTTAGTTATACACCCCACTCCCATAATGACAAAGTGGATACAACATGTCTAACCCAACTACACCACACTCCCATAATGACAAAGTGAATACAACAACAACATGTCTAACCCAACTACACCACACTCCCATAATGACAAAGTGGATACAACATGTCTAACCCAACTACACCCCACTCCCATAATGACAAAGTGGATACAACAACATGTCTAACCCAACTACACCACACTCCCATAATGACAAAGTGGATACAACAACATGTCTAACCCAACTACACCCCACTCCCATAATGACAAAGTGGATACAACATGTCTAACCCAACTACACCCCACTCCCATAATGACAAAGTGGATACAACAACATGTCTAACCCAACTACACCACACTCCCATAATGACAAAGTGAATACAACAACAACATGTCTAACCCAACTACACCCCACTCCCATAATGACAAAGTGGATACAACAACATGTCTAACCCAACTACACCCCACTCCCATAATGACAAAGTGGATACAACAACATGTCTAACCCAACTACACCCCACTCCCATAATGACAAAGTGGATACAACAACATGTCTAACCCAACTACACCCCACTCCCATAATGACAAAGTGAATACAACAACATAATGTCTAACCCAACTACACCCCACTCCCATAATGACAAAGTGGATACAACAACAACAACATGTCTAACCCAACTACACCCCACTCCCATAATGACAAAGTGGATACAACATGTCTAACCCAACTACACCCCACTCCCATAATGACAAAGTGGATACAACAACATGTCTAACCCAACTACACCCCACTCCCATAATGACAAAGTGGATACAACAACATGTCTAACCCAACTACACCACACTCCCATAATGACAAAGTGGATACAACATGTCTAACCCAACTACACCCCACTCCCATAATGACAAAGTGGATACAACATGTCTAACCCAACTACACCCCACTCCCATAATGACAAAGTGGATACAACAACATGTCTAACCCAACTACACCCCACTCCCATAATGACAAAGTGGATACAACATGTCTAACCCAACTACACCACACTCCCATAATGACAAAGTGGATACAACATGTCTAACCCAACTACACCACACTCCCATAATGACAAAGTGAAAACATATTTTTAGACATTTTGGCCAATTTATTAAATGAAATATATCTAATTTACATAAGTATTCATCTGTGAGTCAGTACATGTTAGAACTAGTGAATACATCTGTGAGTCAGTACATGTTAGAACTAGTGAATACATCTGTGAGTTAGAACCAGTGAACACATCTGTGAGTGTTAGAACTAGTGAACACATCTGTGAGTCAGTACATGTTAGAACCAGTGAATACATCTGTGAGTCAGTACATGTTAGAACCAGTGAACACATCTGTGAGTCAGTACATGTTAGAACCAGTGAACACATCTGTGAGTCAGTACATGTTAGAACCAGTGAACATATCTGTGAGTCAGTACATGTTAGAACCAGTGAACATATCTGTGAGTCAGTACATGTTAGAACCAGTGAACACATCTGTGAGTCAGTACATGTTAGAACCAGTGAACACATCTGTGAGTCAGTACATGTTAGAACCAGTGAACACATCTGTGAGTCAGTACATGTTAGAACCAGTGAACATATCTGTGAGAGTTGTTAAGTAAGAGCTTTCCACTCCTGGATTGTGCAATATAGGCACATTTTTATTTTTGATATTCTACAAACTCTGTGAAGTTGGTTGTTGATCATTGCTAGACAGCCGTTTTCAACTCTTGCTATAGATTTTCAAGATACTTTTAAGTTGACTAACTAGGAACATTCAATTTCATCTTGGTAAGCAACTCCAGTGTTTTAAGATTATTGTCTTGCTGAAAGGTGAATTTGTCTCTGGTGTCTTTTGAAAAGCAGACTGAACCAGGTTTCCCTTAGAATTTTCCCTGTGCTTAGCTCTATTCCATTTATTTTTATAAAAATATAAACTCCCTAGTCCTTGCCAATGACAAGCATACTAATAACATGATGAGGCCACCACCGTGCTTGAAAATATGAAGAGTGCTATTCTGTTGGATTTTCCCTGAACATAACACTTTGTATTCAGGACATAAAGATAATTTCTTTGTCACATTTTTTGCAGTTTTACTTTACTGCCTTGTTGCAAACAGGATACATGTTTTGGAATATTTTTTATTCTGTCCTTTTCACTGTCATTTAGGTTAGTAATGTGGAGTAACGACAACCATCAGTTTTCTCATATCACAGCCATTAAATTGTAACTGTTTTAAAGTCACCATTGGCCTCGTGAAATCCCTGAGCGATGTCCTTCCTCTCCGGCATCTAAGTTGGGAAAGACGCCTGTATGTTTGTAGTGACTGGGTTTATTGATACACCATCCAAAGTGTAATAACTTCACTGTGCTCAAAGGGATATTCATTGTCTGCTTTTTTATTTCTACCAATAGGTGCCCTTTGTGAGGCATTGGAAAACCTCCCGACTTTTCAGCTTTTGAGTATGTAATTCATTTTTACAAATGTCTAAACATAATTCCACTTTGACTTTATGGCGTATTGTGTGACAATCTCAATTTAATGCATTTTAAATTGTAACACAAAGTGTGGAAAAAGTCTAGGGGTGTGAATACTTTCTGAAGGCACTGAAGGCACTGTATAAACTAGATGACTGAAGCCACCGTGCCTCCATCTTGGCTCTCCCCACCATTATGTTGAAGCCACCGTGCCTCCATCTTGGCTCTCCTCCACCATTATGTTGAAGCCACCGTGCCTCCATCTTGGCTCTCCTCCACCATTGTGTTGAAGCCACCATGCCTCCATCTTGGCTCTCCCCCACCATTGTGTTGAAGCCACCGTGCCTCCATCTTGGCTCTCCCCCACCATTGTGTTGAAGCCACTGTGCCTCCATCTTGACTCTCCTCCACCATTGTGTTGAAGCCACCGTGCCTCCATCTTGGCTCTCCTCCACCATTATGTTGAAGCCACCATGCCTCCATCTTGGCTCTCCCCCACCATTGTGTTGAAGCCACTGTGCCTCCATCTTGGCTCTCCTCCACCATTGTGTTGAAGCCACTGTGCCTCCATCTTGGCTCTCCTCCACCATTGTGTTGAAGCCACCGTGCCTCCATCTTGGCTCTCCTCCACCATTATGTTGAAGCCACCATGCCTCCATCTTGACTCTCCTCCACCATTGTGTTGAAGCCACCGTGCCTCCATCTTGACTCTCCCCCACCATTATGTTGAAGCCACTGTGCCTCCATCTTGGCTCTCCCCCACCATTATGTTGAAGCCACCATGCCTCCATCTTGACTCTCCTCCACCATTATGTTGAAGCCACTGTGCCTCCATCTTGGCTCTCCCCCACCATTATGTTGAAGCCACTGTGCCTCCATCTTGGCTCTCCCCCACCATTGTATTGAAGCCACTGTGCCTCCATCTTGGCTCTCCCCCACCATTATGTTGAAGCCACTGTGCCTCCATCTTGGCTCTCCCCCACCATTGTATTGAAGCCACCGTGCCTCCATCTTGGCTCTCCCCTACCATTATGTTGAAGCCACTGTGCCTCCATCTTGGCTCTCCCCACCATTATGTTGAAGCCACTGTGCCTCCATCTTGGCTCTCCCCACCATTATGTTGAAGCCACCGTGCCTCCATCTTGGCTCTCCCCCATCATTGAAAATAATATTTGTCATTGTCATAGTGTAGTAAAAGTATAGATACCGTAATAGAAAGTTACTCAATTAAAAGTGGAAGTCACCCAGTAAAATACTACTTGAGAAAAAGTATAAAAGTATTTGGTTCTAAATGTACTTAGGTATCAAAAGTATAAGTATAAATAATTTCAAATTCCTTATATTAAGCAAAGCAGATAGCGCCACAAACAAGAAACATGTTAAATGATAAAACAGTTCTCGACAATAGAGAGAGAGGGAGAGAAGAAAAAATAGAAGAGAGAAAGAGAGAGTGACTGAAGAGAGCAAGATCAGGTGTGTGTGTATAATTTAATATTAAGGCTATATGCACTATTTTTTATTCTCTCCCTCCCTCTCTATTGTGGAGAACTGTTTTATAATTTAACGTGTTTCTTGTTTGTCTTTTTAATGTATTTGTCTACAAGTTAATATATGTTTACAACAAGCAAGGGGACGATATCAGAATAGAGGCATTAGGGAATAATAACATACTGGGGAATAATAACATATTGGGGAAGATATCAGAGTAGAGGCATTGGGGAAGATATCAGAGTAGAGACATTGGGGAATAATAACATACTGGGGAATAATAACATACTGGGGAAGATATCAGAATAGAGACATTGGGGAATAATAACATACTGGGGAAGATATCAGAGTAGAGACATTGGGGAATAATAACATATTGGGGAAGATATCAGAGTAGAGACATTGGGGAATAATAACATACTGGGGAATAATAACATACTGGGGAATAATAACATATTGGGGAATAATAACATACTGGGGAATAATAACATATTGGGGAATAATAACATACTGGGGAATAATAACATATTGGGGAATAATAACATACTGGGGAATAATAACATATTGGGGAATAATAACATACTGGGGAATAATACCATATTGGGGAATAATAACATACTGGGGAATAATAACATACTGGGGAAGATATCAGAGTAGAGACATTGGGGAATAATAACATATTGGGGAAGATATCAGAGTAGAGACATTGGGGAATAATAACATACTGGGGAAGATATCAGAGTAGAGACATTGGGGAATAATAACATATTGGGGAAGATATCAGAGTAGAGACATTGGGGAATAATAACATACTGGGGAAGATATCAGAGTAGAGACATTGGGGAATAATAACATACTGGGGAATAATAACATACTGGGGAAGATATCAGAGTAGAGACATTGGGGAATAATAACATACTGCGGAATAATAACATACTGGGGAAGATATCAGAGTAGAGACATTGGGGAATAATAACATATTGGGGAAGATATCAGAGTAGAGACATTGGGGAATAATAACATACTGGGGAAGATATCAGAGTAGAGACATTGGGGAATAATAACATATTGGGGAAGATATCAGAGTAGAGACATTGGGGAATAATAACATACTGGGGAATAATAACATACTGGGGAATAATAACATATTGGGGAATAATAACATACTGGGGAATAATAACATATTGGGGAATAATAACATATTGGGGAATAATAACATATTGGGGAATAATAACATACTGGGGAATAATAACATATTGGGGAATAATAACATACTGGGGAATAATACCATATTGGGGAATAATAACATATTGGGGAATAATAACATACTGGGGAATAATAACATACTGGGAAGATATCAGAGTAGAGACATTGGGGAATAATAACATATTGGGAAGATATCAGAGTAGAGACATTGGGGAATAATAACATACTGGGGAAGATATCAGAGTAGAGACATTGGGGAATAATAACATATTGGGAAGATATCAGAGTAGAGACATTGGGGAATAATAACATAACTGGGGAAGATATCAGAGTAGAGACATTGGGAATAATAACATACTGGGGAATAATAACATACTGGGGAAGATATCAGAGTAGAGACATTGGGGAATAATAACATATTGGGGAAGATATCAGAGTAGAGACATTGGGGAATAATAACATATTGGGGAATAATAACATACTGGGGAATAATAACATACTGGGGAAGATATCAGAGTAGAGACATTGGGGAATAATAACATACTGGGGAAGATATCAGAGTAGAGACATTGGGGAATAATAAAATATTGGGGAAGATATCAGAGTAGAGACATTGGGGAATAATAACATATTGGGGAATAATAACATACTGGGGAATAATAACATACTGGGGAATAATAACATACTGGGGAAGATATCAGAGTAGAGACATTGGGGAATAATAACATACTGGGAAGATAATAGAACATTGGGAATAATAACATACTGGGG
Source organism: Oncorhynchus nerka (assembly GCF_034236695.1). Taxonomy (NCBI): domain Eukaryota; kingdom Metazoa; phylum Chordata; class Actinopteri; order Salmoniformes; family Salmonidae; genus Oncorhynchus; species Oncorhynchus nerka. The sequence continues at coordinate 96,015,140 of NC_088415.1, forward strand.
AAGATATCAGAGTAGAGACATTGGGGAATAATAACATACTGGGGAATAATAACATACTGGGAAGATATCAGAATAGAGACATTGGGGAATAATAACATACTGGGAAGATATCAGAGTAAGACACTGGGAATAATAACATACTGGGGAAGATATCAGAGTAGAGACATTGGGGAATAATAACATACTGGGAAGATATCAGAGTAGAGAATAATAACATTGGGGAATAATAACATACTGGGAATAATAACATACTGGGGAATAATAACATATTGGGAAGATATCAGAGTAGAGACATTGGGAATAATAACATACTGGGGAAGATATCAGAGTAGAGACATTGGGGAATAATAACATTGGGGAATAATAACATATTGGGAAGATAATAGACATTGGGGAATAATAACATACTGGGGAAGATATCAGAGTAGAGACATTGGGAATAATAACATATGGGGAATAATAACATACTGGGGAAGATATCAGAATAGAGACATTGGGAATAATAACATACTGGGAAGATATCAGAATAGAGACATTGGGGAATAATAACATACTGGGGAAGATATCAGAATAGAGACATTGGGAATGGGAATAATAACATACTGGGGAAGATATCAGAGTAGAGACATTGGGAATAATAACATACTGGGGAAGATATCAGAGTAGAGACATTGGGGAATAATAACATACTGGGGAATAATAACATACTGGGGAAGATATCAGAATAGAGACATTGGGGAATAATAACATACTGGGAAGATATCAGAGTAGAGACATTGGGGAATAATAACATACTGGGGAATAATAACATACTGGGGAAGATATCAGAGTAGAGACATTGGGGAATAATAACATACTGGGGAAGATATCAGAGTAGAGACATACTGGGGAATAATAACATACTGGGATAATAACATACATTGGGGAAGATATCAGACATAGAGACATTGGGGAATAATAACATACATATTGGGAAGATATCAGAGTAGAGGCATTGGGGAATAACATACTGGGGAAGATATCAGAGTAGAGACATTGGGGAATAATAACATACTGGGGAATAATAACATACTGGGGAAGATATCAGAGTAGAGACATTGGGGAATAATAACAATAAGAGACATTGGGGAATAATAACATACTGGGGAATAATAACATATTGGGGAAGATATCAGAGTAGAGGCATTGGGGAATAACAACATACTGGGGAAGATATCAGAGTAGAGACATTGGGGAATAATAACATATTGGGGAAGATATCAGTAGATAGAAACATTGGGGAAGATATCAGAGTAGAGACATTGGGGAATAATAACATACTGGGGAAGATATCAGAGTAGACAGAATAATAACATTGGGGAATAAGTAGAGACATTGGGGAATAATAACATACTGGGGAAGATATCAGAGTAGAGACATTGGGGAATAATAACATACTGGGGAAGATATCAGAGTAGAGACATTGGGGAATAATAACATACTGGGGAATAATAACATACTGGGAAGAATAATGGGGAATAATAACATACTGGGGAAGATATATAGAGACATTGGGAATAATAACATACTGGGGAAGATATCAGAATAGAGACATTGGGGAATAATAACAACATATTGGGAATAATAACATACTGGGAAGATATCTAGAGACATTGGGGAATAATAACATACTGGGGAAGATATCAGAGTAGAGACATTGGGGAATAATAACATACTGGGGAAGATATCAGAGTAGAGACATTGGGGAATAATAACATACTGGGAAGATATCAGAGTAGAGACATTGGGGAATAATAACATACTGGGGAAGATATCAGAGTAGAGACATTGGGGAATAATAACATACTGGGAAGATATAATAACATTGGGGAATAATAACTGGGAAGATATCAATAGAGACATACTGGGGAATAATAACATACTGGGGAAGATATCAGAGTAGAGACATTGGGGAATAATAACATACTGGGAAGATATCAGAGTAGAGACATTGGGGAATAATAACATACTGGGGAAGATATCAGAGTAGAGAACATTGGGAATAATAACATACTGGGGAAGATATCATAGAGACATTGGGGAATAATAACATACTGGGGAAATAATCAACATAGAGACATTGGGAATAATAACATACTGGGAAGATATCAGAGTAGAGACATTGGGGAATAATAACATACTGGGGAAGATATCAGAGTAGAGACATTGGGGAATAATAACATACTGGGGAAGATATCAGAGTAACAGACATTGGGGAATAATAACATATTGGGGAATAATAACATTGGGGAAGATATCAGAGTAGAGACATTGGGGAATAATAACATACTGGGGAAGATCATCAGAATAGAGACATTAGAATAATAACATATGGGGAATAATAACATACTGGGGAAGATAATCAGAATAGAGACATTGGGAATAATAACATACTGGGGAAGATATCAGAGTAGAGACATTGGGGAATAATAACATACTGGGGAAGATATCAGTAGAGACATTGGGGAATAATAACATACATTGGGGAATAATAACATTGGGGAAGATATAATAAGACATTGGGGAATAATAACATACTGGGAAGATATCAGAGTAGAGACATTAATAACATACTGGGGAATAATAACATACTGGGGAAGATATAACATACTGGGGAAGATATCAGAGTAGAGAATAATAACATTGGGGAATAATAACATACTGGGGGAAGATATCAGAGTAGAGAATAATAACATACTGGGGAAGATATCAGAATAGAGACATTGGGGAATAATAACTGGGGAAGATACTAGGACATTGGGGAATAATAACATACTGGGGAAGATATCAGAGTAGAGACATTGGGGAATAATAACATACATATTGGGGAAGATATCAGAATAAGACATTGGGGAATAATAGAGACATTGGGGAATAATAACATACTGGGGAATAATAACATACTGGGGATATCAGATAGACATTGGGAAGATATCAATAGACATTGGGGAATAATAACATACTGGGGAAGATATCAGAGTAGAGACATTGGGGAATAATAACAATAATAACATACTGGGAATAATAACATACTGGGAAGATATCAGAGTAGAGACATTGGGGAATAATAACATACTGGGAAGAATAGAGACATTGGGGAAATAACATACTGGGAAGATATCAGAGTAGAGACATTGGGGAATAATAACATACTGGGGGGGAAGATATCAGAGTAGAGACATTGGGGAATAATAACATAGAATAATAACATTGGGAAGAATAATAACATTGGGGAATAATAACATACTGGGGAAGATATAGAGACATTGGGGAATAATAACATACTGGGGAATAATAACATACTGGGGAATAATAACATACTGGGGAAGATATCAGAGTAGAGACATTGGGGAATAATAACATACTGGGGAAGATATCAGAGTAGAGACATTGGGGAATAATAACATACTGGGGAAGATATCAGAGTAGAGACATTGGGGAATAATAACATACTGGGGAATAATAACATATTGGGGAAGATATCAGAATAGAGACATTGGGGAATAATAACATACTGGGGAAGATATCAGAGTAGAGACACTGGGGAATAATAACATACTGGGGAAGATATCAGAGTAGAGACATTGGGGAATAATAACATACTGGGGAAGATATCAGAGTAGAGACATTGGGGAATAATAACATACTGGGGAATAATAACATACTGGGGAATAATAACATACTGGGGAATAATAACATATTGGGGAAGATATCAGAGTAGAGACATTGGGGAATAATAACATACTGGGGAAGATATCAGAGTAGAGACATTGGGGAATAATAACATACTGGGGAATAATAACATATTGGGGAAGATATCAGAGTAGAGGCATTGGGGAATAACAACATACTGGGGAAGATATCAGAGTAGAGACATTGGGGAATAATAACATACTGGGGAATAATAACATACTGGGGAAGATATCAGAATAGAGACATTGGGGAATAATAACATACTGGGGAAGATATCAGAATAGAGACATTGGGGAATAATAACATATTGGGGAAGATATCAGAATAGAGACATTGGGGAATAATAACATACTGGGGAATAATAACATACTGGGGAAGATATCAGAGTAGAGACATTGGGGAATAATAACATACTGGGGAAGATATCAGAGTAGAGGCATTGGGGAATAATAACATACTGGGGAATAATAACATACTGGGGAAGATATCAGAATAGAGACATTGGGGAATAATAACATACTGGGGAAGATATCAGAGTAGAGACATTGGGGAATAATAACATACTGGGGAAGATATCAGAGTAGAGACACTGGGGAATAATAACATACTGGGGAAGATATCAGAGTAGAGACATTGGGGAATAATAACATACTGGGGAAGATATCAGAGTAGAGACATTGGGGAATAATAACATACTGGGGAATAATAACATACTGGGGAATAATAACATACTGGGGAATAATAACATATTGGGGAAGATATCAGAGTAGAGACATTGGGGAATAATAACATACTGGGGAAGATATCAGAGTAGAGACATTGGGGAATAATAACATACTGGGGAATAATAACATATTGGGGAAGATATCAGAGTAGAGGCATTGGGGAATAACAACATACTGGGGAAGATATCAGAGTAGAGACATTGGGGAATAATAACATACTGGGGAATAATAACATACTGGGGAAGATATCAGAATAGAGACATTGGGGAATAATAACATACTGGGGAAGATATCAGAGTAGAGACATTGGGGAATAATAACATACTGGGGAATAATAACATATTGGGGAAGATATCAGAGTAGAGGCATTGGGGAATAACAACATACTGGGGAAGATATCAGAATAGAGACATTGGGGAATAATAACATATTGGGGAAGATATCAGAGTAGAAACATTGGGGAAGATATCAGAGTAGAGACATTGGGGAATAATAACATACTGGGGAAGATATCAGAGTAGAGACATTGGGGAATAATAACATACTGGGGAAGATATCAGAGTAGAGACATTGGGGAATAATAACATACTGGGGAAGATATCAGAGTAGAGACATTGGGGAATAATAACATACTGGGGAAGATATCAGAGTAGAGACATTGGGGAATAATAACATACTGGGGAATAATAACATACTGGGGAAGATATCAGAGTAGAGACATTGGGGAATAATAACATACTGGGGAAGATATCAGAATAGAGACATTGGGGAATAATAACACACTGGGGAAGATATCAGAATAGAGGCATTAGGGAATAATAACATACTGGGGAATAATAACATACTGGGGAAGATATCAGAGTAGAGACATTGGGGAATAATAACATACTGGGGAAGATATCAGAGTAGAGACATTGGGGAATAATAACATATTGGGGAAGATATCAGAGTAGAGACATTGGGGAATAATAACATACTGGGGAATAATAACATACTGGGGAAGATATCAGAGTAGAGACATTGGGGAATAATAACATACTGGGGAAGATATCAGAGTAGAGACATTGGGGAATAATAACATATTGGGGAAGATATCAGAGTAGAGACATTGGGAAATAATATAATAACATACTGGGGAATAATAACATACTGGGGAAGATAACAGAATAGAGACATTGGGGAATAATAACATACTGGGGAAGATATCAGAGTAGAGACATTGGGGAATAATAACATACTGGGGAATATATCAGAGTAGAGACATTGGGGAATAATAACATACTGGGGAAGATATCAGAGTAGAGACATTGGGGAATAATAACATACTGGGGAAGATATCAGAGTAGAGACATTGGGGAATAATAACATACTGGGGAATAATAACATACTGGGGAAGATATCAGAGTAGAGACATTGGGGAATAATAACATACTGGGGAAGATATCAGAGTAGAGACATTGGGGAATAATATTCATACTGGGGAAGATATCAGAATAGAGACATTGGGGAATAATAACATATTGGGGAAGATATCAGAATAGGGGCATTGGGGAATAATAACATATTGGGGAAGATATCAGAGTAGAGACATTGGGGAATAATAACATACTGGGGAATAATAACATACTGGGGAAGATATCAGAGTAGAGACATTGGGGAATAATAACATACTGGGGAATATATCAGAGTAGAGACATTGGGGAATAATAACATACTGGGGAAGATATCAGAGTAGAGACATTGGGGAATAATAACATACTGGGGAAGATATCAGAGTAGAGACATTGGGGAATAATAACATACTGGGGAATAATAACATACTGGGGAAGATATCAGAGTAGAGACATTGGGGAATAATAACATACTGGGGAAGATATCAGAGTAGAGACATTGGGGAATAATAACATATTGGGGAATAATAACATACTGGGGAAGATATCAGAATAGAGACATTGGGGAATAATAACATATTGGGGAAGATATCAGAATAGGGGCATTGGGGAATAATAACATATTGGGGAAGATATCAGAGTAGAGACATTGGGGAATAATAACATACTGGGGAATAATAACATACTGGGGAAGATATCAGAGTAGAGACATTGGGGAATAATAACATATTGTATGGAATACATTTGTACTGTAGTGAAGCCTCTAGTTCTAGTGAAGTCTCCAGAGTAATGCAAGGTCTATTTCATGATCATGTGAAACGTCAATTGCTATGTAAATGCTGGGATGTGTTTTTCAATTATGTTAAAGGTAATTATGATGCAACTATGATGGTGATACGATATGGATTACAATTATGAATATTAAAGGCTATATACGCACTACATGTTACACACATAGACACTCAAACATGCAAATTGGCAGAGTTGTTATTTATTTGGACATCACACATTATAGTCTTACACTTATACAGACATCGTACATGCTCTCATTATATCACATCCAATATCATACACATCAACCTACTCAGATTTGTTCTTATACAGACGACAACGTACACACTCTCACTAAATTTACATTTACATTTAAGTCATTTAGCAGACGCTCTTATCCAGAGCGACTTACAAATTGGTGCATTCACCTTATGACATCCAGTGGAACAGCCACTTTACAATAGTGCATCTAAATCTTTTAAGGGGGGGTGAGAAGGATTACTTTATCCTATCCTAGGTATTCCTTAAAGAGGTGGGGTTTCAGGTGTCTCCGGAAGGTGGTGATTGACTCCGCTGTCCTGGCGTCGTGAGGGAGTTTGTTCCACCATTGGGGGGCCAGAGCAGCGAACAGTTTTGACTGGGCTGAGCGGGAACTGTACTTCCTCAGTGGTAGGGAGGCGAGCAGGCCAGAGGTGGATGAACGCAGTGCCCTTGTTTGGGTGTAGGGCCTGATCAGAGCCTGGAGGTACTGAGGTGCCGTTCCCCTCACAGCTCCGTAGGCAAGCACCATGGTCTTGTAGCGGATGCGAGCTTCAACTGGAAGCCAGTGGAGAGAGCGGAGGAGCGGGGTGACGTGAGAGAACTTGGGAAGGTTGAACACCAGACGGGCTGCGGCGTTCTGGATGAGTTGTAGGGGTTTAATGGCACAGGCAGGGAGCCCAGCCAACAGCGAGTTGCAGTAATCCAGACGGGAGATGACAAGTGCCTGGATTAGGACCTGCGCCACTTCCTGTGTGAGGCAGGGTCGTACTCTGCGGATGTTGTAGAGCATGAACCTACAGGAACGGGCCACCGCCTTGATGTTATTTGAGAACGACAGGGTGTTGTCCAGGATCACGCCAAGGTTCTTAGCGCTCTGGGAGGAGGACACAATGGAGTTGTCAACCGTGATGGCGAGATCATGGAACGGGCTGTCCTTCCCGGGAGGAAGAGCAGCTCCGTCTTGCCGAGGTTCAGCTTGAGGTGGTGATCCATCATCCACACTGATGTGTCTAAATCACATCCAATATCATACACATCAACCTACTCAGATTTACTACACAAATAATACCATGTCTCAATTTTCTACCATCTGTGGCTCACAGGCAACGGGCAAACGGGCAACGGGCAAACGGAATAAAACACATATTGTTGGAACCTATTTCTTGCCTTCTAAATATCACACATTTGAAAGGTCTGATTTTGACCTTCAGAATACCTCTGATGGCAGTAACTTTACAAGCACTAATTATGGTCCCTTTAGCCTGATAATAGTATCTAGTTATGGTCCCTTTAGCCTGAGAATAGTATCTAGTTATGGTCCCTTTAGCCTGAGAATAGTATCTAGTTATGGTCACTTTAGACTGAGAATAGTATCTAGTTATGGTCCCTTTAGCCTGAGAATAGTATCTAGTTATGGTCCCTTTAGACTGAGAATAGTATCTAGTTATGGTCCCTTTAGCCTGAGAATAGTATCTAGTTATGGTCCCTTTAGCCTGAGAATAGTATCTAGTTATGGTCCCTTTAGCCTGAGAATAGTATCTAGTTATGGTCCCTTTAGCCTGAGAATAGTATCTAGTTATGGTCCCTTTAGCCTGAGAATAGTATCTAGTTATGGTCCCTTTAGCCTGAGAATAGTATCTAGTTATGGTCCCTTTAGACTGAGAATAGTATCTAGTTATGGTCCCTTTAGCCTGAGAATAGTATCTAGTTATGGTCCCTTTAGCCTGAGAATAGTATCTAGTTATGGTCCCTTTAGACTGAGAATAGTATCTAGTTATGGTCCCTTTAGCCTGAGAATAGTATCTAGTTATGGTCCCTTTAGCCTGAGAATAGTATCTAGTTATGGTCCCTTTAGACTGAGAATAGTATCTAGTTATGGTCCCTTTAGCCTGAGAATAGTATCTAGTTATGGTCCCTTTAGCCTGAGAATAGTATCTAGTTATGGTCCCTTTAGCCTGAGAATAGTATCTAGTTATGGTCACTTTAGACTGAGAATAGTATCTAGTTATGGTCCCTTTAGCCTGAGAATAGTATCTAGTTATGGTCCCTTTAGCCTGAGAATAGTATCTAGTTATGGTCCCTTTAGCCTGAGAATAGTATCTAGTTATGGAAAGGGGTGAAATAAGTACAGCCAGTTATAATTGTAACGGTTTAGCAGATTATAAATAAGATCAGGCTAAAAGAAAAGGAATATAACATATACTGTTTACAGGAAACTCACTCTACGTCCTTAGACGAATGGGGTAATACTTTTCTGTCTCGGACAAAAGAACTCAAAAGGTGTGATGATATTTATTAACAAAAATGTCAATCTGAATGTGGAATGATTCACAAGGAAGGTGGATATTTTTTTATATGAAGGTGAACGAAAAAGAGATTTGGCTCATTAATCTATATGGTCCAAATCAGGATGATACATAATTCTTCGAAAACATTTATGCCAATTTATTGAACTTACAGGCAACAAATTATCAAATCATTATGGTAGGAGACCGTAACACATTGTTAAGTACCTCAATGGACCATAAAGGTAATCACTCTACAAACTACCATCACCCTGCCCTTAAGGTAATCACTCTACAAACTACCATCACCCTGCCCTTAAGGTAATCACTCTACAAACTACCATCACCCTGCCCTTAAGGTAATCACTCTACAAACTACCATCACCCTGCCCTAAGGTAATCAACAAACTACCAAACCCTGCCCTTGGTAATCATCTACAAACTACCATCACCCTGCCCTTAAGGTAATCACTCTACAAACTACCATCACCCTGCCCTTAAGGTAATCATTCTACATCACCCTGGAAGGTAATACTCTTTACCATCACCCTGAAGGTAATCACTCTACAAACTACCATCACCCTGCCCTTAAGGTAATCACTCTACAAACTACCATCACCCTGCCCTTAAGGTAATCACTCTACAAACTACCATCACCCTGCCCTTAATCACTCTACAAACTACCATCACCCTGCCCTTAAGGTAATCACTCTACAAACTACCATCACCGTTCCCTTAAGGTAATCACTCTACAAACTACCATCACCGTTCCCTTAAGGAAATCACGACCTAGTGAGATATACATGGAGGAGGTTTAATATCCTGACCTAGTGAGATATACATGGAGGTTTAATATCCTGACCTAGTGAGATATACATGGAGGTTTAATACCCTGACCTAGTGAGATATACATGGAGGAGGTTTAATATCCTGACCTAGTGAGATATACATGGAGGAGGTTTAATATCCTGACCTAGTGAGATATACATGGAGGTTTAATACCCTGACCTAGTGAGATATACATGGAGGTTTAATATCCTGACCTAGTGAGATATACATGGAGGAGGTTTAATACCCTGACCTAGTGAGATATACATGGAGGAGGTTTAATATCCTGACCTAGTGAGATATACATGGAGGAGGTTTAATATCCTGACCTAGTGAGATATACATGGAGGAGGTTTAATACCCTGACCTAGTGAGATATACATGGAGGAGGTTTAATATCCTGACCTAGTGAGATATACATGGAGGAGGTTTAATATCCTGACCTAGTGAGATATACATGGAGGAGGTTTAATACCCTGACCTAGTGAGATATACATGGAGGAGGTTTAATATCCTGACCTAGTGAGATATACATGGAGGTTTAATACCCTGACCTAGTGAGATATACATGGAGGAGGTTTAATATCCTGACCTAGTGAGATATACATGGAGGTTTAATACCCTGACCTAGTGAGATATACATGGAGGAGGTTTAATATCCTGACCTAGTGAGATATACATGGAGGTTTAATACCCTGACCTAGTGAGATATACATGGAGGAGGTTTAATATCCTGACCTAGTGAGATATACATGGAGGTTTAATACCCTGACCTAGTGAGATATACATGGAGGAGGTTTAATATCCTGACCTAGTGAGATATACATGGAGGAGGTTTAATATCCTGACCTAGTGAGATATACATGGAGGTTTAATATCCTGACCTAGTGAGATATACATGGAGGAGGTTTAATACCCTGACCTAGTGAGATATACATGGAGGTTTAATACCCTGACCTAGTGAGATATACATGGAGGTTTAATACCCTGACCTAGTGAGATATACATGGAGGAGGTTTAATATCCTGACCTAGTGAGATATTTTTATTTTATTTTTTATTTCACCTTTATTTAACCAGGTAGGCAAGTTGAGAACAAGTTCTCATTTACAATTGCGACCTGGCCAAGATAAAGCAAAGCAGTTCGACAGATACAACGACACAGAGTTACACATGGAGTAAAACAAACATACAGTCAATAATAGAGGAGACTTAATCAAGCTAGTCGTCTTAACTACTTTCTTGTCTCTTTCTTTTTGTTGTTGTTGAATTTGAGCCCTTTTTCTCCATCCAATTGTGTAGTAGCTACTATCTTGTCTCATCGCTACAACTCCCGTACGGCTCGGGAGAGACGAAGGTTGAAAGCCATGCGTCCTCCGATACACAACCCAACCAAGCCGCACTGCTTCTTAACAACCCGGAAGTCAGCCGCACCAAACTGTCCACTTAGGAAGCAACATTGATTGACAATAAATTTCACATGCTGTTGTGCAAATGGAATAGACAACAGGTGGAAATTATAGGCAATTAGCAAGACACCCCCCAATAAAGGAGTGGTTCTGCAGGTGGTGACCGCAGACCACTTCTCGGTTCCTATGCTTCCTGGCTGATGTTTTGGTCACTTTTGAATGCTGGCGGTGCTTTCACTCTAGTGGTAGCATGAGACGGAGTCTACAACCCACACAAGTGGCTCAGGTAGTGCAGCTCATCCAGGATGGCACATCAATGCGAGCTGTGGTAAGAAGGTTTGCTGTGTCTGTCAGCGTAGTGTCCAGAGCATGGAGGCACTACCAGGAGTACATCAGGAGACGTGGAGGAGGCCGTAGGAGGGCAACAACCCATCCTCAACTCATCCTCCACATACAACACCCATTCTGCCAGTCACATTCTGTTAAAGGTCCCCAAAGCACACACATCCCTGGGTCGCTCCTCTTTTCAGTTCGCTGCAGCTAGCGACTGGAACGAGCTGCAACAAACACTCAAACTGAACAGTTTTATCTCAATCTCTTTATTCAAAGACTCAGTAAGAGTGTCCATGATTGACAATTGTGTATTTTGTGGCTGCTTTGTGTGATGTATTGTTGTCTCTACCTTCTTGCCCTTTGTGCTGTTGTCTGCCCAATCATTTTTGTACCCTATTTTGTGCTGCTACCATGTTGTGCTGCTACCATGTTGTGCTGCTACCATGTTGTGTTGCTACCATGTTGTGTTGCTACCATGTTGTGCTGCTGCCATGCGGTGCTGCTACCATGTTTTGTTGCTACCATGTTGTGTTGCTACCATGTTGTGTTGCTACCATGTTTTGTTGCTACCATGCTGTGTTGCTACCATGTTGTGTTGCTGCCATGTGTTGCTGCCATGTTGTGTTGCTACCATGTTGTGTTGCTGCCATGTTGTGTTGCTGCCATGTTGTGCTGCTACCATGTTGTGTTGCTGCCATGTTGTGCTGCTACCATGTTGTGCTGCTACCATGTTGTGTTGCTACCATGTTGTGATGCTACCATGTTGTTCTGCTACCATGTTGTGCTGCTACCATGTTGTGTTGCTACCATGTTGGGTTGCTACCATGTTGTGTTGCTACCATGCTGTGCTGCTACCATGTTGTGCTGCTACCATGTTGTGCTGCTACCATGCTGTGTTGCTACCATGTTGCTGTCATGTTGTGTTGCTACCATGTTGTGCTGCTACCATGTTGCTGTCATGTTGTGTTGCTACCATGCTGTGTTGCTACCATGTTGTGCTGCTACCATGTTGTGTTGCTACCATGTTGTGCTGCTACCATGTTGTGTTGCTACCATGCTGTGTTGCTACCATGTTGTGCTGCTACCATGTTGTGCTGCTACCATGTTGTGTTGTCATGTGTTGCTACCTTGGTATGTTGTTGTCTCTCTCTATGTAGTGTTGTGGTGTCTCTCTCTCTATGTAGTGTTGTGGTGTCTCTCTCTCTATGTAGTGTTGTGGTGTCTCTCTTTATGTAGTGTTGTGGTGTCTCTCTTTATGTAGTGTTGTAGTGTCTCTCTTTATGTAGTGTTGTGGGGTCTCTCTTTATGTAGTGTTGTGGTGTCTCTCTTTATGTAGTGGTGTCTCTCTTTATGTAGTGTTGTGGTGTCTCTCTTTATGTAGTGTTGTGGTGTCTCTCTTTATGTAGTGTTGTGGTGTCTCTCTTTATGTAGTGTTGTGGTGTCTCTCTTTATGTAGTGTTGTCTCTCTTTATGTAGTGTTGTGGTGTCTCTCTTTATGTAGTGTTGTGGTGTCTCTCTTTATGTAGTGTTGTGGTGTCTCTCTTTATGTAGTGTTGTGGTGTCTCTCTTTATGTAGTGTTGTGGTGTCTCTCTTTATGTAGTGTTGTGGTGTCTCTCTTTATGTAGTGTTGTGGTGTCTCTCTCTTTATGTAGTGTTGTGGTGTCTCTCTTTATGTAGTGTTGTGGTGTCTCTCTCTTTATGTAGTGTTGTGGTGTCTCTCTTTATGTAGTGTTGTGGTGTCTCTCTTTATGTAGTGTTGTGGTGTCTCTCTGTAGTGTTGTGGTGTCTCTCTTTATGTAGTGTTGTGGTGTCTTAGGTCTCTCTTTATGTAGTGTTGTGGTGTCTCTCTTTATGTAGTGTTGTGGTGTCTCTCTTTATGTAGTGTTGTGGTGTCTCTCTTTATGTAGTGTTGTGGTGTCTCTCTTTATGTAGTGTTGTGGTGTCTCTCTTTATGTAGTGTTGTGGTGTCTCTCTTTATGTAGTGTTGTGGTGTCTCTCTTTATGTAGTGTTGTGGTGTCTCTCTTTATGTAGTGTTGTGGTGTCTCTCTTTATGTAGTGTTGTGTGTCTCTCTTTATGTAGTGTTGTGGTGTCTCTCTTTATGTAGTGTTGTGTTGTTGTCTCTCTTTATGTAGTGTTGTGGTGTCTCTCTTTATGTAGTGTTGTGGTGTCTCTCTTTATGTAGTGTTGTGGTGTCTCTCTTTATGTAGTGTTGTGTTGTCTCTCTCTTTATGTAGTGTTGTGGTGTCTCTCTTTATGTAGTGTTGTGTTGTCTCTCTTTATGTAGTGTTGTGGTGTCTCTCTTTATGTAGTGTTGTGGTGTCTCTCTTTATGTAGTGTTGTGGTGTCTCTCTTTATGTAGTGTTGTGGTGTCTCTCTTTATGTAGTGTTGTGTTGTCTCTCTTTATGTAGTGTTGTGGTGTCTCTCTTTATGTAGTGTTGTGGTGTCTCTCTTTATGTAGTGTTGTGGTGTCTCTCTTTATGTAGTGTTGTGTTGTCTCTCTTTATGTTGTGGTGTCTCTCTTTATGTAGTGTTGTGGTGTCTCTCTCTTTATGTAGTGTTGTGGTGTCTCTCTTTATGTAGTGTTGTGGTGTCTCTCTTTATGTAGTGTTGTGTTGTCTCTCTTTATGTTGTGGTGTCTCTCTTTATGTAGTGTTGTGGTGTCTCTCTTTATGTAGTGTTGTGGTGTCTCTCTTTATGTAGTGTTGTGTTGTCTCTCTTTATGTTGTGGTGTCTCTCTTTATGTAGTGTTGTGGTGTCTCTCTTTATGTAGTGTTGTGGTCTCTCTTTATGTAGTGTTGTGTTGTCTCTCTTTATGTAGTGTTGTAGTGTCTCTCTTTATGTAGTGTTGTGGTGTCTCTCTTTATGTAGTGTTGTGGTGTCTCTCTTTATGTAGTGTTGTGGTGTCTCTCTTTATGTAGTGTTGTAGTGTCTCTCTTTATGTAGTGTTGTGGTGTCTCTCTTTATGTAGTGTTGTGGTGTCTCTCTTTATGTAGTGTTGTGGTGTCTCTCTTTATGTAGTGTTGTCTCTCTTTATGTAGTGTTGTAGTGTCTCTCTTTATGTAGTGTTGTCTCTCTTTATGTAGTGTTGTGGTGTCTCTCTTTATGTAGTGTTGTCTCTCTTTATGTAGTGTTGTGTTGTCTCTCTTTATGTAGTGTTGTGGTGTCTCTCTTTATGTAGTGTTGTGGTGTCTCTCTTTATGTAGTGTTGTGGTGTCTCTCTTTATGTAGTGTTGTGTTGTCTCTCTCTCTTTATGTAGTGTTGTGGTGTCTCTCTTTATGTAGTGTTGTGTTGTCTCTCTTTATGTAGTGTTGTGTTGTCTCTCTCTCTTTATGTAGTGTTGTGGTGTCTCTCTCTTTATGTAGTGTTGTGTTGTCTCTCTTTGTGTAGTGTTGTGTTGTCTAGGTCTCTCTTTATGTAGTGTTGTGGTGTCTCTCTTTATGTAGTGTTGTGGTGTCTCTCTTTATGTAGTGTTGTGTTGTCTCTCTTTATGTAGTGTTGTGTTGTCTCTCTTTATGTAGTGTTGTGGTGTCTCTCTTTATGTAGTGTTGTGGTGTCTCTCTTTATGTAGTGTTGTGTTGTCTCTCTTTATGTTGTGGTGTCTCTCTTTATGTAGTGTTGTGGTGTCTCTCTCTTTATGTAGTGTTGTGGTGTCTCTCTTTATGTAGTGTTGTGGTGTCTCTCTTTATGTAGTGTTGTGTTGTCTCTCTTTATGTTGTGGTGTCTCTCTTTATGTAGTGTTGTGGTGTCTCTCTTTATGTAGTGTTGTGGTGTCTCTCTTTATGTAGTGTTGTGTTGTCTCTCTTTATGTTGTGGTGTCTCTCTTTATGTAGTGTTGTGGTGTCTCTCTTTATGTAGTGTTGTGGTCTCTCTTTATGTAGTGTTGTGTTGTCTCTCTTTATGTAGTGTTGTAGTGTCTCTCTTTATGTAGTGTTGTGGTGTCTCTCTTTATGTAGTGTTGTGGTGTCTCTCTTTATGTAGTGTTGTGTTGTCTCTCTTTATGTTGTGGTGTCTCTCTTTATGTAGTGTTGTGGTGTCTCTCTTTATGTAGTGTTGTGGTGTCTCTCTTTATGTAGTGTTGTGTTGTCTCTCTTTATGTTGTGGTGTCTCTCTTTATGTAGTGTTGTGGTGTCTCTCTTTATGTAGTGTTGTGGTGTCTCTCTTTATGTAGTGTTGTGGTGTCTCTCTCTTTATGTAGTGTTGTGGTGTCTCTCTCTTTATGTAGTGTTGTGGTGTCTCTCTTTATGTAGTGTTGTGGTGTCTCTCTTTATGTAGTGTTGTGGTGTCTCTCTTTATGTAGTGTTGTGGTGTCTTAGGTCTCTCTTTATGTAGTGTTGTGGTGTCTCTCTTTATGTAGTGTTGTGGTGTCTCTCTTTATGTAGTGTTGTGGTGTCTCTCTTTATGTAGTGTTGTGGTGTCTCTCTTTATGTAGTGTTGTGGTGTCTCTCTTTATGTAGTGTTGTGGTGTCTCTCTTTATGTAGTGTTGTGGTGTCTCTCTTTATGTAGTGTTGTGGTGTCTCTCTTTATGTAGTGTTGTGGTGTCTCTCTTTATGTAGTGTTGTGGTGTCTCTCTTTATGTAGTGTTGTGTTGTCTCTCTTTATGTAGTGTTGTGGTGTCTCTCTTTATGTAGTGTTGTGGTGTCTCTCTTTATGTAGTGTTGTGGTGTCTCTCTTTATGTAGTGTTGTGTTGTCTCTCTCTTTATGTAGTGTTGTGGTGTCTCTCTTTATGTAGTGTTGTGTTGTCTCTCTTTATGTAGTGTTGTGGTGTCTCTCTTTATGTAGTGTTGTGGTGTCTCTCTTTATGTAGTGTTGTGGTGTCTCTCTTTATGTAGTGTTGTGGTGTCTCTCTTTATGTAGTGTTGTGTTGTCTCTCTTTATGTAGTGTTGTGGTGTCTCTCTTTATGTAGTGTTGTGGTGTCTCTCTTTATGTAGTGTTGTGGTGTCTCTCTTTATGTAGTGTTGTGTTGTCTCTCTTTATGTTGTGGTGTCTCTCTTTATGTAGTGTTGTGGTGTCTCTCTCTTTATGTAGTGTTGTGGTGTCTCTCTTTATGTAGTGTTGTGGTGTCTCTCTTTATGTAGTGTTGTGTTGTCTCTCTTTATGTTGTGGTGTCTCTCTTTATGTAGTGTTGTGGTGTCTCTCTTTATGTAGTGTTGTGGTGTCTCTCTTTATGTAGTGTTGTGTTGTCTCTCTTTATGTTGTGGTGTCTCTCTTTATGTAGTGTTGTGGTGTCTCTCTTTATGTAGTGTTGTGTTGTCTCTCTTTATGTAGTGTTGTGTTGTCTCTCTTTATGTAGTGTTGTAGTGTCTCTCTTTATGTAGTGTTGTGGTGTCTCTCTTTATGTAGTGTTGTGTTGTCTCTCTTTATGTAGTGTTGTGGTGTCTCTCTTTATGTAGTGTTGTAGTGTCTCTCTTTATGTAGTGTTGTGGTGTTTCTCTTTATGTAGTGTTGTGGTGTCTCTCTTTATGTAGTGTTGTGTTGTCTCTATGTAGTGTTGTGTCTCTCTTTATGTAGTGTTGTAGTGTCTCTCTTTATGTAGTGTTGTCTCTCTTTATGTAGTGTTGTGGTGTCTCTCTTTATGTAGTGTTGTCTCTCTTTATGTAGTGTTGTGTTGTCTCTCTTTATGTAGTGTTGTGGTGTCTCTCTTTATGTAGTGTTGTGGTGTCTCTCTTTATGTAGTGTTGTGGTGTCTCTCTTTATGTAGTGTTGTGTTGTCTCTCTCTCTTTATGTAGTGTTGTGGTGTCTCTCTTTATGTAGTGTTGTGTTGTCTCTCTTTATGTAGTGTTGTGTTGTCTCTCTCTCTTTATGTAGTGTTGTGGTGTCTCTCTCTCTTTATGTAGTGTTGTGTTGTCTCTCTTTATGTAGTGTTGTGTTGTCTCTCTCTCTTTATGTAGTGTTGTGGTGTCTCTCTTTATGTAGTGTTGTGGTGTCTCTCTTTATGTAGTGTTGTGTTGTCTCTCTTTATGTAGTGTTGTGGTGTCTCTCTTTATGTAGTGTTGTGGTGTCTCTCTTTATGTAGTGTTGTGGTGTCTCTCTTTATGTAGTGTTGTGTTGTCTCTCTTTATGTTGTGGTGTCTCTCTTTATGTAGTGTTGTGGTGTCTCTCTCTTTATGTAGTGTTGTGGTGTCTCTCTTTATGTAGTGTTGTGGTGTCTCTCTTTATGTAGTGTTGTGTTGTCTCTCTTTATGTTGTGGTGTCTCTCTTTATGTAGTGTTGTGGTGTCTCTCTTTATGTAGTGTTGTGGTGTCTCTCTTTATGTAGTGTTGTGTTGTCTCTCTTTATGTTGTGGTGTCTCTCTTTATGTAGTGTTGTGGTGTCTCTCTTTATGTAGTGTTGTGGTCTCTCTTTATGTAGTGTTGTGTTGTCTCTCTTTATGTAGTGTTGTAGTGTCTCTCTTTATGTAGTGTTGTGGTGTCTCTCTTTATGTAGTGTTGTGGTGTCTCTCTTTATGTAGTGTTGTGGTGTCTCTCTTTATGTAGTGTTGTAGTGTCTCTCTTTATGTAGTGTTGTCTCTCTTTATGTAGTGTTGTGGTGTCTCTCTTTATGTAGTGTTGTGGTGTCTCTCTTTATGTAGTGTTGTGGTGTCTCTCTTTATGTAGTGTTGTCTCTCTTTATGTAGTGTTGTAGTGTCTCTCTTTATGTAGTGTTGTCTCTCTTTATGTAGTGTTGTGGTGTCTCTCTTTATGTAGTGTTGTGGTGTCTCTCTTTATGTAGTGTTGTGGTGTCTCTCTTTATGTAGTGTTGTGGTGTCTCTCTTTATGTAGTGTTGTGGTGTGTCTCTCTTTATGTAGTGTTGTGGTGTCTCTCTTTATGTAGTGTTGTGGTGTCTCTCTTTATGTAGTGTTGTGGTGTCTCTCTTTATGTAGTGTTGTGGTGTCTCTCTTTATGTAGTGTTGTGGTGTCTCTCTCTTTATGTAGTGTTGTGGTGTCTCTCTTTATGTAGTGTTGTGGTGTCTCTCTTTATGTAGTGTTGTGGTGTCTCTCTTTATGTAGTGTTGTGTTGTCTCTCTTTATGTAGTGTTGTGGTGTCTCTCTTTATGTAGTGTGGTGTTGTCTCTCTTTATGTAGTGTTGTAGTGTCTCTCTTTATGTAGTGTTGTGGTGTCTCTCTTTATGTAGTGTTGTGGTGTCTCTCTTTATGTAGTGGTGTCTCTCTTTATGTAGTGTAGTGTTGTCTCTCTTTATGTAGTGTTGTGGTGTCTCTCTTTATGTAGTGTTGTGGTGTCTCTCTTTATGTAGTGTTGTCTCTCTTTATGTAGTGTTGTAGTGTCTCTCTTTATGTTGTGGTGTCTCTCTTTATGTAGTGTTGTGTTGTCTCTCTTTATGTTGTGGTGTCTCTCTTTATGTAGTGTAGTGTTGTCTCTCTTTATGTAGTGTTGTGGTGTCTCTCTTTATGTAGTGTTGTGGTGTCTCTCTTTATTCAGTGTTAGGTCTCTCTTTATGTAGTGTTGTGGTGTCTCTCTTTATGTAGTGTAGTGTTGTCTCTCTTTATGTAGTGTTGTGGTGTCTCTCTTTATGTAGTGTTGTGGTGTCTCTCTTTATTCAGTGTTAGGTCTCTCTTTATGTAGTGTTGTGGTGTCTCTCTTTATGTAGTGTTGTGGTGTCTCTCTTTATGTAGTGTGGTGTTGTCTCTCTTTATGTAGTGTTGTGGTGTCTCTCTTTATGTAGTGTTGTGGTGTCTCTCTCTATGTAGTGTTGTGTTGTCTCTCTTTATGTAGTGTTGTGGTGTCTCTCTTTATGTAGTGTTGTCTCTCTTTATGTAGTGTTGTCTCTCTTTATGTAGTGTTGTGGTGTCTCTCTTTATGTAGTGTTGTGGTGTCTCTTTATGTAGTGTTGTGGTGTCTCTCTTTATGTAGTGTTGTGGTGTCTCTCTTTATGTAGTGTTGTGGTGTCTCTTTATGTAGTGTTGTGGTGTCTCTCTTTATGTAGTGTTGTGGTGTCTCTTTATGTAGTGTTGTGGTGTCTCTCTTTATGTAGTGTTGTGTTGTCTCTCTTTATGTAGTGTTGTGGTGTCTCTCTTTATGTTGTGGTGTCTCTCTTTATGTTGTGTTGTCTCTCTTTATGTAGTGGCGTGGTGTCTCTCTTTATGTAGTGGTGTGGTGTCTCTCTTTATGTAGTGTTGTGTTGTCTCTCTTTATGTAGTGTTGTGGTGTCTCTCTTTATGTAGTGTTGTGGTGTCTCTCTTTATGTAGTGTTGTCTCTCTTTATGTAGTGTTGTGGTGTCTCTCTCTTTATGTAGTGTTGTGGTGTCTCTCTTTATGTAGTGTTGTCTCTCTTTATGTAGTGTTGTGGTGTCTCTCTTTATGTAGTGTTGTGGTGTCTCTCTTTATGTAGTGTTGTGGTGTCTCTTTATGTAGTGTTGTGGTGTCTCTCTTTATGTAGTGTTGTGGTGTCTCTCTTTATGTAGTGTTGTGGTGTCTCTCTCTTTATGTAGTGGTGTCTCTCTTTATGTAGTGTTAGGTCTCTCTTTATGTAGTGTAGTGTTGTCTCTCTTTATGTAGTGTTGTGGTGTCTCTCTCTTTATGTAGTGTTGTGGTGTCTCTCTTTATGTAGTGTTGTCTCTCTTTATGTAGTGTTGTAGTGTCTCTCTT
>NC_088415.1:96035566-96128066 GCF_034236695.1 Oncorhynchus nerka
ACTACACCTGCTGTATTCAGCATTTCACTGTAAGGTCTACTACACCTGTTGTATTCAGCATTTCACTGTAAGGTCTACTACACCTGTTGTATTCAGCATTTCACTGTTAGGTCTACTACACCTGTTGTATTCAGCATTTCACTGTAAGGTCTACTACACCTGTTGTATTCAGCATTTCATTGTCAGGTCTACCTACACCTGTTGTATTCAGCATTTCACTGTAAGGTCTACTACACCTGTTGTATTCAGCATTTCACTGTGAGGTCTACTACACCTGTTGTATTCAGCATTTCACTGTAAGGTCTACAACACCTGTTGTATTCAGCATTTCACTGTAAGGTCTACTACACCTGTTGTATTCAGCATTTCACTGTGAGGTCTACTACACCTGTTGTATTCAGCATTTCACTGTTAGGTCTACTACACCTGTTGTATTCAGCATTTCACTGTAAGGTCTACTACACCTGTTGTATTCAGCATTTCACTGTAAGGTCTACTACACCTGTTGTATTCAGCATTTCACTGTGAGGTCTACTACACCTGTTGTATTCAGCATTTCACTGTGAGGTCTACTACACCTGTTGTATTCAGCATTTCACTGTAAGGTCTACTACACCTGTTGTATTCAGCATTTCACTGTAAGGTCTACTACACCTGTTGTATTCAGCATTTCACTGTAAGGTCTACTACACCTGTTGTATTCAGCATTTCACTGTAAGGTCTACCTACACCTGTTGTATTCAGCATTTCACTGTAAGGTCTACTACACCTGTTGTATTCAGCATTTCACTGTAAGGTCTACTACACCTGTTGTATTCAGCATTTCACTGTAAGGTCTACTACACCTGTTGTATTCAGCATTTCACTGTAAGGTCTACTACACCTGTTGTATTCAGCATTTCACTGTTAGGTCTACTACACCTGTTGTATTCAGCATTTCACTGTAAGGTCTACTACACCTGTTGTATTCAGCATTTCACTGTAAGGTCTACTACACCTGTTGTATTCAGCATTTCACTGTAAGGTCTACTACACCTGTTGTATTCAGCATTTCACTGTAAGGTCTACTACACCTGTTGTATTCAGCATTTCACTGTGAGGTCTACTACACCTGTTGTATTCAGCATTTCACGGTAAGGTCTACTACACCTGTTGTATTCAGCATTTCACTGTAAGGTCTACTACACCTGTTGTATTCAGCATTTCACTGTGAGGTCTACTACACCTGTTGTATTCAGCATTTCACTGTAAGGTCTACTACACCTGTTGTATTCAGCATTTCACTGTAAGGTCTACTACACCTGTTGTATTCAGCATTTCACTGTAAGGTCTACTACACCTGTTGTATTCAGCATTTCACTGTGAGGTCTACTACACCTGTTGTATTCAGCATTTCACTGTAAGGTCTACTACACCTGTTGTATTCAGCATTTCACTGTGAGGTCTACTACACCTGTTGTATTCAGCATTTCACGGTAAGGTCTACTACACCTGTTGTATTCAGCATTTCACTGTGAGGTCTACCTACACCTGTTGTATTCAGCATTTCACTGTGAGGTCTACTACACCTGGTGTATTCAGCATTTCACTGTGAGGTCTACCTACACCTGTTGTATTCAGCATTTCACTGTAAGGTCTACTACACCTGTTGTATTCAGCATTTCACTGTGAGGTCTACTACACCTGTTGTATTCAGCATTTCACTGTGAGGTCTACCTACACCTGTTGTATTCAGCATTTCACTGTAAGGTCTACTACACCTGTTGTATTCAGCATTTCACTGTGAGGTCTACCTACACCTGTTGTATTCAGCATTTCACTGTAAGGTCTACTACACCTGTTGTATTCAGCATTTCACTGTGAGGTCTACCTACACCTGTTGTATTCAGCATTTCACTGTAAGGTCTACTACACCTGTTGTATTCAGCATTTCACTGTGAGGTCTACTACACCTGCTGTATTCAGCATTTCACTGTAAGGTCTACTACACCTGTTGTATTCAGCATTTCACTGTAAGGTCTACTACACCTGTTGTATTCAGCATTTCACTGTGAGGTCTACTACACCTGTTGTATTCA
This sequence comes from Oncorhynchus nerka, assembly GCF_034236695.1. Classification (NCBI taxonomy): domain Eukaryota; kingdom Metazoa; phylum Chordata; class Actinopteri; order Salmoniformes; family Salmonidae; genus Oncorhynchus; species Oncorhynchus nerka. The sequence goes on from NC_088415.1 coordinate 96,037,645, forward strand.
GCATTTCACTGTAAGGTCTACTACACCTGTTGTATTCAGCATTTCACTGTTAGGTCTACTACACCTGTTGTATTCAGCATTTCACTGTAAGGTCTACTACACCTGTTGTAGTCAGCATTTCACTGTAAGGTCTACTACACCTGTTGTATTCAGCATTTCACTGTGAGGTCTACTACACCTGTTGTATTCAGCATTTCACTGTAAGGTCTACTACACCTGTTGTAGTCAGCATTTCACTGTAAGGTCTACTACACCTGTTGTATTCAGCATTTCACTGTGAGGTCTACTACACCTGTTGTATTCAGCATTTCACTGTAAGGTCTACTACACCTGTTGTAGTCAGCATTTCACTGTAAGGTCTACTACACCTGTTGTATTCAGCATTTCACTGTGAGGTCTACCTACACCTGTTGTATTCAGCATTTCACTGTGTCTACTACACCTGTTGGCATTTCTAAGGTCTACTACACCTGTTGTATTCAGCATTTCACTGTGAGGTCTACTACACCTGTTGTATTCAGCATTTCACTGTAAGGTCTACTACACCTGTTGTAATTCAGCATTTCACTGTAAGGTCTACTACACCTGTTGTATTCAGCACGTGACAAAGTTTGATTTGAATCCTACAGATTAGTATACATATATATATATGTAATACTGCAGGTTAGTATATATATAATAATACTACAGGTTAGTATATATATATATATATATATATGTGTAATACTGCAGGTTAGTATATATATAATAATACTACAGGTTAGTATATATATATATATATATGTAATACTGCAGGTTAGTATATATATATGTAATACTGCAGGTTAGTATATATATAATAATACTACAGGTTAGTATATATATATATAATACTGCAGGTTAGTATATATATATATAATACTGCAGGTTAGTATAAATAATACTGCAGGTTAGTATATTTAATAATACTGCAGGTTAGTACATATAATACTACTACAGATTAGTATATATAATACTACTACAGGTTAGTATATATAATACTACAGGTTAGTATATATAATACTACTACAGATTAGTATATATAATACTACTACAGGTTAGTGTATATATATATATAGAATAATAATACTGCAGGTTAGTATATATATATATATATACATAATAATACTACAGGTTAATATATAAAATACTACTACAGATTAGTATATATAATACAACTACAGATTAGTATATATAATAATACTGCAGGTTAATATATATATATACATAATAATACTACAGGTTAGTATATAAAATACTACTACAGGTTAGTATATAAAATACTACTACAGGTTCAGACATGTTTCATGACATCAGTTCAGACCAGCATATCTTTTCAGTTCATAAAGATATTTTTTACATTCATATACAGAGAAAATACATCCTTTTTGGACACAACGATTATATACAGTGCAGTGATCTATGATTTCCATTCTAGATTTTGTCCTTTTTATTGGCAGACATTTTGGAATCATTTCAGAAAAAAAACATTACTTGAAAGTTACCTATTCCACTCCTCACGTTCTTTGCATAAATAAAGCAAATAGATACATCTAGGAGCCTTCTGTCGTATGGTGACCAACAGGCACTTTGGAATGGGAATCTAGAAATGTAGAATTAAAGAAAAGACATTTGGACAACCTGGTCTCCTCAATAATTATTATATATTTTTTTAAAGAAAGAGCCTTTATAAGCTTGGTATTATAAAATACAATGTTAAAACCATATTTCTAGCCAATATATCTATTTGAGTGTAGAAGAGAAAGAGAGGATGTTTTATATTTAGGATAGGATGAACTCTACAGATCATCAGATGAAACATAACGGACGACGGCTGTGCAGATCCCCAGCTGGTGATTCAACATGGAGAATCGTCTGAAAATTACCAGAAAATTAACACAGCCATCTGCTTTCAACCGTTTGTCGACGAGGTCTGTTTTGTCCTTATTAACACTGCTTATTAATATCATCATTACACCATATGATAACACCATATGATTAACATCATATGATAACACCATATGATAACATCATATGATAACACCATATGATAACACCATATGATAACACCATATCATTACACCATATGATAACACCATATCATTACACCATATGATAACACCATAACACCGTATGATAACACCATATGATTACACCATATGATAACATCATAACACCGTATGATAACACCATATGATAACACCATATGATAACACCATATGATTACATCATAACACCATATGATAACATCATATCATTAAAAATAAAAAACAAAGAAGAAAACAGTTATTGATACTACATATGATAATATCAAACATTAAGAACACACCATATGATTAATATTGAGTAACACCTCATTTTGCCGTCAGAACAGCCTCAATTCATCCGGGTATGATAACTCTACAAGGTGTTGATAACATCATAGGGATGCTGGTCCATGATTGATCATAACAAGGTGTTGATAAATCATATGTTCCACAGGGATGATGGCCCATGTTGATTCTATCATAACACCAAATGATAACATCAGGGATCATTACACCATATGATAACATCATAACAAGGTGATAAACCATAGGGATGCTGGCCCATATTGACTCCAATGATAACCCACAGTTGATAAGATCTGGATGATAACATCATTTGGCTGGTGGACCATATTCATTGATAACATCAGGAAACTGTTGATGATAAAACCCAGCACCATATGATAACACCATATGATAACATCATAAACCAGTGATGCCCATATACATTACACCATATGATAACACCATATCATTAAGGCTTATGATAACCTAATCATTCACCCATATGAATGGCACACATATACGATACATGTTTCAAGGCTTAGAAACCCTTCTTTAACTGGTCTCCTCACCTTCATCTACACTGATTGAAGTGGATTTAACAGGTGACATCAATAAGGGATCATAGCTTTCACCTGGATTCACCTGGTCAGTCTATGTCATGGAAAGAGCAGGTGTTCCTAATGTTTTGTCCACATCGAACCATGAGCTGTTTTCATTGTGTTGACATACTGTGTACCGATGGCTGATATAGAAAATAAAGGACCACATTTCACCACCTTATTTTTCAAAGACATAAAACATCTAAGTTAAAATAGTAAAAATAAAAAACAAAGAAGCAAAAACAGTTTTACAGACATGTGAGTATATCAAACATTAAGAGATCTGGTTGGTCTCTCTTTGATCCTGGTCAGAACAGCCTCAGCTATAGAGATCTGGTTGGTCTCTCTCTGGATCCTGGTCATATCAAGCTATAGAAATCTGGTTGGATGCTCTCCCTGTTGATCCTGGAAATATCAGGGATGCTGGCCCAGTTGATCAAGGTGTTGAAATCTCCTCAGGGATCCTGGTCATATTATCAGAGCTATAGAGATCTGGTTGATGTCTCTCTCTCTGGACCTGTTCTTGATCAGAAAGCTATGGTACATACTACCATAGTTCTAAGGCTTATGAGATCTGGTTGGTCTCTCTCTGGATCCTGGTCATATCAGAGCTATAGAGATCTGGTTGGTCTCTCTCTGGATCCTGGTCATATCAGAGATACATGTTTCAAGGCTTGAAACCCTCTTTCTGGTCTCCTGGTCATATCACTGATTAGAGATTTCTGGTTGGTCATAGCTTTCTCTGGATCCTGGTCATATCATGGAAAGATAGAGATCTAATGTTGGTCCTCTCTCTGGATCCTGAGCTGTTTTCATTGTGTTGACATAGAGATCTGATATAGAAAATGGACTCTCTCTGGACCACCTGGTATTTATCAGAGACTAAAAGATCTGGTTAAAATCTCTCTGGATCCTGGTCATATCAGAGCTATAGAGATCTGGTTGGTCTCTCTCTGGATCCTGGTCATATCAGAGCTATAGAGATCTGGTTGGTCTCTCTCTGGATCCTGGTCATATCAGAGCTATAGAGATCTGGTTGGTCTCTCTCTGGATCCTGGTCATATCAGAGCTATAGAGATCTGGTTGGTCTCTCTCTGGATCCTGGTCGTATCAGAGCTATAGAGATCTGGTTGGTCTCTCTCTGGATCCTGGTCATATCAGAGCTATAGAGATCTGGTTGGTCTCTCTCTGGATCCTGGTCATATCAGAGCTATAGAGATCTGGTTGGTCTCTCTCTGGATCCTGGTCATATCAGAGCTATAGAGATCTGGTTGGTCTCTCTCTCTGGATCCTGGTCATATCAGAGCGATAGAGATCTGGTTGGTCTCTCTCTCTGGATCCTGGTCATATCAGAGCTATAGAGATCTGGTTGGTCTCTCTCTCTGGATCCTGGTCATATCAGAGCTATAGAGATCTGGTTGGTCTCTCTCTGGATCCTGGTCATATCAGAGCTATAGAGATCTGGTTGGTCTCTCTCTGGATCCTGGTCATATCAGAGCTATAGAGATCTGGTTGGTCTCTCTCTGGATCCTGGTCATATCAGAGCTATAGAGATCTGGTTGGTCTCTCTCTGGATCCTGGTCATATCAGAGCTATAGAGATCTGGTTGGTCTCTCTCTGGATCCTGGTCATATCAGAGCTATAGAGATCTGGTTGGTCTCTCTCTGGATCCTGGTCATATCAGAGCTATAGAGATCTGGTTGGTCTCTCTCTCTGGATCCTGGTCATATCAGAGCTATAGAGATCTGGTTGGTCTCTCTCTGGATCCTGGTCATATCAGAGCTATAGAGATCTGGTTGGTCTCTCTCTCTGGATCCTGGTCATATCAGAGCGATAGAGATCTGGTTGGTCTCTCTCTCTGGATCCTGGTCATATCAGAGCGATAGAGATCTGGTTGGTCTCTCTCTCTGGATCCTGGTCATATCAGAGCTATAGAGATCTGGTTGGTCTCTCTCTCTGGATCCTGGTCATATCAGAGCTATAGAGATCTGGTTGGTCTCTCTCTGGATCCTGGTCATATCAGAGGTCAGAGATCTGGAGCCTGGTCAACCTGTATCCATGATGTAGTCATATCAGAGCATAGAGCCTAATATGGTCATCTGGCATGGGAGGAGTGGAGAATTGGATCCTGGTCATATCAGATATTGAGATCTATTTGGTCTCTCTCTGGATTGTTCATATCAGAGCTATACATTTTGGTCACATCTCTCTGAGAGAGCCTGGCTAGTGAGGAGAGAGTTGGGAGGAGTTGGTTCTCTCTCTCTGAGAGCCTGGCTAGTGGGAGGAGTTGGTTACTCTATCTGAGATCCTGGCTAGTCAGAGGATAGAGTCTGGTTGGTCTCTCATGAGAGAGCCTGGCTAGTCAGGGAGAGAGTTAGTTACTCCATGAGGAGCCTGGCTAGTGAGGATAGAGATCTGGTTGGTTACTCTCTGAGAGAGCCTGGTCTAGTCAGAGCCTGGCTAGAGAGTTAGTTACTCTATCTGAGAGCCTGGCATAGTCAGAGGAGGAGTTAGTTACTCTATGAGAGAGCCTGGCTAGTGGGAGGAGTTAGTTACTCTATGAGAGAGCCTGGCTAGTGGGAGGAGTTAGTTACTCTATGAGAGAGCCTGGCTAGTGGGAGGAGTTAGTTACTCTATGAGAGAGCCTGGCTAGTGGGAGGAGTTAGTTACTATATGAGTGGCTAGTGGAGCCTGAGCAAAGAATGGGACATTTATATCACATTATATGAGAGAGCCTGGCTAGTGGGAGGAGTTAGTTACTCTATGAGAGAGCCTGGCTAGTGGGAGGAGTTAGTTACTCTATGAGAGAGCCTGGCTAGTGGGAGGAGTTAGTTACTCTATCAGAGAGCCTGGCTAGTGGGAGGAGTTAGTTACTCCATGAGAGAGCCTGGCTAGTGGGAGGAGTTAGTTACTCTATGAGAGAGCCTGGCTAGTGGGAGGAGTTAGTTACTCTATGAGAGAGCCTGGCTAGTGGGAGGAGTTAGTTACTCTATGAGAGAGCCTGGCTAGTGGGAGGAGTTAGTTACTCTATGAGAGAGCCTGGCTAGTGGGAGGAGTTAGTTACTCTAGTGGGAGGAGAGTTACTCTATGAGAGCCTGGCTAGTGGGAGGAGTTAGTTACTCTATGAGAGAGCCTGGCTAGTGGGAGGAGTTAGTTACTCTATGAGAGAGCCTGGCTAGTGGGAGGAGTTAGTTACTCTATGAGAGAGCCTGGCTAGTGGGAGGAGTTAGTTACTCTATGAGAGAGCCTGGCTAGTGGGAGGAGTTAGTTACTCTATGAGAGAGCCCAGTGGGAGAGAGCCTGGCTAGTGGGAGGAGTTAGTTACTCTAATGAGAGAGCCTGGCTAGTGGGAGAGTTAGTTACTCTATGAGAGAGCCTGGCTAGTGGGAGGAGTTAGTTACTTATGAGAGAGCCTGGCTAGTGGGAGGAGTTAGTTACTCTATGAGAGAGCCTGGAGCCTGTCTAGTGGGAGGAGTTAGTTACTGTCTGAGAGAGTCTGGCTAGGTGGGAGGAGTTAGTTACTCGGCTAGTGGGATGAGAGAGCCTGGCTAGTGTGGGGAGGTTAGTTACTCTCGGCCAGGGGTTTGAGAGCCTGGCTAGTGTCTCGGAGGAGTCAGGTGGGCAGTTAGTGCGGTGTCTCGGCCAGTGTGGACGGTGTCTCGGCCAGGGGTTTGAGATTCAGGTGGGCAGGTTGAGTGTGGACGGTGTCTCGGCCAGGGGTTTGAGCCAATCAGGTGGGCAGGTTGAGTGTGGACGGTGTCTCGGCCAGGGGTTTGAGCCAATCAGGTGGGCAGGTTGAGTGTGGACGGTGTCTCGGCCAGGGGTTTGAGATTCAGGTGGGCAGGTTGAGTGTGGACGGTGTCTCGGCCAGGGGTTTGAGCCAATCAGGTGGGCAGGTTGAGTGTGGACGGTGTCTCGGCCAGGGGTTTGAGCCAATCAGGTGGGCAGGTTGAGTGTGGACGGTGTCTCGGCCAGGGGTTTGAGATTCAGGTGGGCAGGTTGAGTGTGGACGGTGTCTCGGCCAGGGGTTTGAGATTCAGGTGGGCAGGTTGAGTGTGGACGGTGTCTCGGCCAGGGGTTTGAGCCAATCAGGTGGGCAGGTTGAGTGTGGACGGTGTCTCGGCCAGGGGTTTGAGCCAATCAGGTGGGCAGGTTGAGTGTGGACGGTGTCTCGGCCAGGGGTTTGAGATTCAGGTGGGCAGGTTGAGTGTGGACGGTGTCTCGGCCAGGGGTTTGAGATTCAGGTGGGCAGGTTGAGTGTGGACGGTGTCTCGGCCAGGGGTTTGAGCCAATCAGGTGGGCAGGTTGAGTGTGGACGGTGTCTCGGCCAGGGGTTTGAGATTCAGGTGGGCAGGTTGAGTGTGGACGGTGTCTCGGCCAGGGGTTTGAGATTCAGGTGGGCAGGTTGAGTGTGGACGGTGTCTCGGCCAGGGGTTTGAGCCAATCAGGTGGGCAGGTTGAGTGTGGACGGTGTCTCGGCCAGGGGTTTGAGATTCAGGTGGGCAGGTTGAGTGTGGACGGTGTCTCGGCCAGGGGTTTGAGCCAATCAGGTGGGCAGGTTGAGTGTGGACGGTGTCTCGGCCAGGGGGCCCACCATGCGTATCTGTAAGGCGGAGGAGCTCTTGGAACTGAGCATGGAGAGCTGTGTTCCCCCGTTGACACCGCTGCTGACCAGGGATGGGTGGCGCTGCTGATGCTTCAGATCCACGGTAAAGTACCGGTTCACCCTCCAGCTACGCCACTTCCTCTTGATCTCAGACTGCACCTGGAATAACAGACAACAACAGAGTTACAATGTAACATTCTAGTCCACTAGGTGGTTACTAAACAACAACAGAGTTACAATGTAACAGTCTAGTCCACTAGGTGGTTACTAAACAATAAGAGTTACAATGTAACAGTCGAGTCCATTAGGTGGTTACTAAACAATAACAGAGTCACAATGTAACAGTCGAGTCCACTAGGTGGTTACTAAACAACAACAGAGTCACAATGTAACAGTCTAGTCCACTAGGTGGTTACTAAACAATAACAGAGTCACAATGTAACAGTCGAGTCCATTAGGTGGTTACTAAACAATAACAGAGTCACAATGTAACAGTCGAGTCCACTAGGTGGTTACTAAACAATAACAGAGTTATAATGTAACAGTCTATTCCACTAGGTGGTTACTAAACAATAACAGAGTTATAATGTAACAGTCTAGTCCATTAGGTGGTTACTAAACAATAACAGAGTTATAATGTAACAGTCTAGTCCACTAGGTGGTTACTAAACAACAACAGAGTCACAATGTAACAGTCTAGTCCACTAGGTGGTTACTAAACAACAACAGAGTCACAATGTAACAGTCTAGTCCACTAGGTGGTTACTAAACAATAACAGAGTTATAATGTAACAGTCTAGTCCACTAGGTGGTTACTAAACAATAACAGAGTTATAATGTAACAGTCTAGTCCACTAGGTGGTTACTAAACAATAACAGAGTCACAATGTAACAGTCTAGTCCACTAGGTGGTTACTAAACAATAACAGAGTTATAATGTAACATTCTAGTCCACTAGGTGGTTACTAAACAACAACAGAGTCACAATGTAACAGTCTAGTCCACTAGGTGGTTACTAAACAATAAGAGTTACAATGTAACAGTCGAGTCCATTAGGTGGTTACTAAACAATAACAGAGTCACAATGTAACAGTCGAGTCCACTAGGTGGTTACTAAACAACAACAGAGTCACAATGTAACAGTCTAGTCCACTAGGTGGTTACTAAACAATAACAGAGTCACAATGTAACAGTCGAGTCCATTAGGTGGTTACTAAACAATAACAGAGTTATAATGTAACAGTCTAGTCCACTAGGTGGTTACTAAACAATAACAGAGTTATAATGTAACAGTCTAGTCCACTAGGTGGTTACTAAACAATAAGAGTTACAATGTAACAGTCTAGTCCACTAGGTGGTTACTAAACAACAACAGAGTCACAATGTAACAGTCTAGTCCACTAGGTGGTTACTAAACAATAAGAGTTACAATGTAACAGTCGAGTCCATTAGGTGGTTACTAAACAATAACAGAGTCACAATGTAACAGTCGAGTCCACTAGGTGGTTACTAAACAACAACAGAGTCACAATGTAACAGTCTAGTCCACTAGGTGGTTACTAAACAACAACAGAGTCACAATGTAACAGTCTAGTCCACTAGGTGGTTACTAAACAATAACAGAGTCACAATGTAACAGTCGAGTCCATTAGGTGGTTACTAAACAATAACAGAGTTATAATGTAACAGTCTAGTCCACTAGGTGGTTACTAAACAATAACAGAGTTATAATGTAACAGTCTAGTCCACTAGGTGGTTACTAAACAATAAGAGTTACAATGTAACAGTCTAGTCCACTAGGTGGTTACTAAACAACAACAGAGTCACAATGTAACAGTCTAGTCCACTAGGTGGTTACTAAACAATAAGAGTTACAATGTAACAGTCGAGTCCATTAGGTGGTTACTAAACAATAACAGAGTCACAATGTAACAGTCGAGTCCACTAGGTGGTTACTAAACAACAACAGAGTCACAATGTAACAGTCTAGTCCACTAGGTGGTTACTAAACAATAACAGAGTCACAATGTAACAGTCGAGTCCATTAGGTGGTTACTAAACAATAACAGAGTCACAATGTAACAGTCGAGTCCACTATGTGGTTACTAAACAATAACAGAGTTATAATGTAACAGTCTATTCCACTAGGTGGTTACTAAACAATAACAGAGTTATAATGTAACAGTCTAGTCCATTAGGTGGTTACTAAACAATAACAGAGTTATAATGTAACAGTCTAGTCCACTAGGTGGTTACTAAACAACAACAGAGTCACAATGTAACAGTCTAGTCCACTAGGTGGTTACTAAACAACAACAGAGTCACAATGTAACAGTCTAGTCCACTAGGTGGTTACTAAACAATAACAGAGTTATAATGTAACAGTCTAGTCCACTAGGTGGTTACTAAACAATAACAGAGTTATAATGTAACAGTCTAGTCCACTAGGTGGTTACTAAACAATAACAGAGTTATAATGTAACAGTCTAGTCCACTAGGTGGTTACTAAACAATAACAGAGTCACAATGTAACAGTCTAGTCCACTAGGTGGTTACTAAACAATAACAGAGTTATAATGTAACATTCTAGTCCACTAGGTGGTTACTAAACAACAACAGAGTCACAATGTAACAGTCTAGTCCACTAGGTGGTTACTAAACAACAACAGAGTCACAATGTAACAGTCTAGTCCACTAGGTGGTTACTAAACAATAACAGAGTCACAATGTAACAGTCGAGTCCATTAGGTGGTTACTAAACAATAACAGAGTTATAATGTAACAGTCTAGTCCACTAGGTGGTTACTAAACAATAACAGAGTTATAATGTAACAGTCTAGTCCACTAGGTGGTTACTAAACAGTAAGAGTTACAATGTAACAGTCTAGTCCACTAGGTGGTTACTAAACAACAACAGAGTCACAATGTAACAGTCTAGTCCACTAGGTGGTTACTAAACAACAACAGAGTCACAATGTAACAGTCTAGTCCACTAGGTGGTTACTAAACAACAACAGAGTCACAATGTAACAGTCTAGTCCACTAGGTGGTTACTAAACAATAACAGAGTTATAATGTAACAGTCTAGTCCACTAGGTGGTTACTAAACAATAACAGAGTTATAATGTAACAGTCTAGTCCACTAGGTGGTTACTAAACAATAACAGAGTTATAATGTAACAGTCTAGTCCACTAGGTGGTTACTAAACAATAACAGAGTTATAATGTAACAGTCTAGTCCACTAGGTGGTTACTAAACAATAACAGAGTTATAATGTAACAGTCTAGTCCACTAGGTGGTTACTAAACAATAACAGAGTGATAATGTAACAGTCTAGTCCACTAGGTGGTTACTAAACAATAACAGAGTTACAATGTAACAGTCTAGTCCACTAGGTGGTTACTAAACAATAACAGAGTCACAATGTAACAGTCTAGTCCACTAGGTGGTTACTAAACAATAACAGAGTTACAATGTAACAGTCTAGTCCACTAGGTGGTTACTAAACAATAACAGAGTTATAATGTAACAGTCTATTCCACTAGGTGGTTACTAACACTACTACTTAGTATAATACTGCAGGCAGTTATTCATAATGACACTGGGCTATAATCAGCTGATGCTATCATCAGATGCCATTCACATCAGATACCATGTCTAGAGAGGGTAAAGAAGCCTCCTACCTCTCCATTGAGGAAACAGTAGAGGACAGCCACAACAAAACCCTGGAAAGGGAAAGAAGAAGAGAGATGAGCAGTTCGATTGTACTTTTCAACAATGCTCTCAGAGTTACTGCTATTCCACTAACCCACCATCTTAGAAGGAGTGTGTTACCTGGAAAGATCCCAGGCCTAGCTCAAACACCAGCCTCTCCTTCTTGCTGACGTCCTCTGGTGAGAAGGCAAACACAGTGTAGTGGATCCCGAAGAGGGGGATGAGTAAAAGGGTGGACCGAGCCAGACGCCTGACAAAAACACATCATATTGTTACTACTTATACAAAACCAATACACAACACAACATTGTCACAACCTTAGAACAACAAATACACAACGTTATACTGTTTCAACCTTAGAAAAACCAATACACAATATTGCACTGTTTCAATCTTAGCACAACTAATACAACTATAATACAATTAACACACATCACTGTTACAAGCTTAGAACAACTAATACACAACATTACACTGTAACAACCTTAGAACAACAAACATACAACACTCTTACAACCGTCGAACAACCAATACATTCCTGTCACAACCTAAGAGAAACCAACACACAACAAAAACAACGAACAGGCAACATTATATATCCTACTAATAACAACACCACTACAACCTGACCAACACTCAGACATCCTCCAGACAACAACACTACTACAACCTGACTACCACTCAGACATCCTCCAGACAACAACACTACTACAACCTGACTACCACTCAGATATCCTCCTGACAACAACACCACTACAACCTGACTAAGACTAACACTCAGATTCCGGGTTGCTTCTGAGAATAACATTGACACTGACACAGTGACTGAGTTCATCAGGAAGTGCATAGGAGATGTTGTTCCCTCTGTGACTATACATATCCACCTGAACCATATACTGTGGATAGATGGCAGCATTCGCGCAAAACTGAAAGCGCTAACAAATGCATTTAACCACGGTGACTGAGAACATGGTTGAATACAAACAGTCCGTAAGGCAATAAAACAGGCAAAACATCAGTATAGAGACAAAGTGGAGTGGCAATTCAACGGCTCAGACACGAGACCTAAGTGGCAGAGACTCCAGACAATCACGGATTACAAAGGGAAAACCAGCCACACCAACGTCATGCTCCCAGGCAAGCTAAACTCCTTCTTCGCCTTCTTTGAGAATAACACAGTGCCAACGACGGGGGCCGAAGACTGCTCTCGCTCTGCGTGGCCAATGTGAGTAAGACGTTTAAGCGTGTTAACCCTCGCATGGCTGCCGGCATCCCTAGCCCCGTCCTCAGAGCATGCACAGACCAGCTGGTTGGAGTGTTTGCGGACATATTCAATCTCTCCCAATCCCAGTCTGCTGTCCCCACTTGCCTCAATATGTCCACCATTGTTCCTGTACCCAAGAAAGCAAAGTTAACTGAATTAAATGACTATCGCCCCGTAGCACTCACTTCTGTTATCATGAAGTGCTTTGAGAGGCACCCTAGACCCACTTCAATTTGCATACTGCCCCAATAGATCCACTCGCCATCGCACTGCACACTGCCCTATCCCATCTGGACAAGAGGAATACCAATGTAAGATGCTGTTCATTGACTTCAGCTCAGCCTTCAACACCATAGTCCCCTCCAAGCTCATCATTAAGTTTGGGGCCCTGGGTCTGAACCCTGCCCTCTGCAACTGGGTCCTGGACTTCCTGATGGGCCGCCCCCAGGTGGTGAAGGCAGGACACAACATATCCACTTTGCTATTCCTCAACACGGGGGCCCCTCAGGGGTGCGTGCTCAGTCCACTCCTGTAATCCCTGTTCACTCATGACTGCATGGCCAGGCACGACTCCAACACCATCATTATGTTTTCAGACAACACAACAGTAGTAGGTCTGATCACCAACAACAACAACGAGATAACCTATAGGGAGGAGGTCAGAGACCTGGCCGTGTGGTACCAGGACAACAACCTCAATGTGATCAAGACAAAGGAGATGATCGTGGACTACAGGAAAAGGAGGGCCAAGCACGCTCCAATTCACATCGACAGGGCTGTAGTAGAGCAGGTTGAGAGCTTCAAGTTCCTTTGTGTCCACGTCACCAACAAACTAACATGGTCCAAACACACCAAGACAGTTGTGAAGAGGAAAAGACAAAACCTATTCCCCCTCAGGAGACTGAACAGATTTGGCATGGGTCCTCAGATCCTCAAAAGGTTCTGCAGCTGCACCATCGAGAGCATGACTGGCTGCATCACTGCCTGGTACGGCAACTGCTCGGCTTCCGACCTCAAGGCACTACAGAAGGTAGTGCGTACTGCCCAGTACATCACTGGGGCCAAGCTTCCTGTCATCCAGGACCTCTATACCAGGCGGTGTCAGAGGAAGGCCCTAAAAATTGTCAAAGACTCCAGCCACCCTGGTCATAAACTGTTCTCTCTGCTACTGCACGGCAAGCGGTATTGGAGCGCCAAGTACTATTTTTCAACATTGTTGAATAATAGTGAAGATGTCAAAACTATGAAATAACACATATGGAATCATGTGGTAACCAAAAAAGTGTTAAACAAATCACAATATATTTTATATTTGAGATCCTTTGCCTTGATGACTGCTTTGCAAACTCTTGGCATTTTCCCAACCAGCTTCATGAGGGAGTCACCTTCTTAAAATGTTTGAGCCAATCAGTTGTGTTGTGACAAGGTAGGGGTGGTATACAGTAGATAGCCCTATTTGGTAAAAGACCAAGTCCATATTATGGCAAGAACAGCTCAAATAAGCAAAGAGAAACAACAGTCCATCATTACTTTAAGACATGAAGTTCAGTCAATCCGGAAAATGTCATGAACTTTGAAAGTTTCTTCAAGTTCAGTGGCCAAAACCATCAAGCACTATGATGAAACTGTCTCTCATGAGGACCGCCACAGGAAAGGAAGACCCAGAATTACCTCTGCTACAGAGGATAAGTTTATTAGAGATACCAGCCTCAGAAATTACAGCCCAAATAAATGCTTCACAGAGTTCAAGTAACAGACACATCTCAACATCAACTGTTCAGAGGAGACTGTGTGAATCAGGCCTTCATGGTTGAATTTCTGCAAAGAAACCACTACTAAAGGACACACATAGAAGAAGAGACTTGCTTGGGCCAAGAAACACAATGGATATTAGACCGGTGGGAATCTGTCCTTTGGTCTGATGAGTCCAAATTTGAGATTTTTGGTCTTTGTGAGACGCAGAGTAGGTGAACAGATCTCCTCATGTGTAGTTCCCACCATGAAGCATGGAGGAGGAGGTGTGATAGTGCTTTGTTGGTTACACTGTCTGATGATTTTTGGTTCCCACCGCCTTGTCTTTGTGAGACGCAGAGTAGGTGAACGGATGATCTCCGCATGTGTGGTTCCTACTGTGAAGCATGGAGGAGGAGGTGTGATAGTGCTTTGTTGGTTACACTGTCTGTGATTTATTTAGAAATCAAGGCACACTTAACCAGCATGGCTACCACATCATTCTGCAGCGATATGCCATCCCATCTGGTTTGCGCTTAGTGGGACTATCATTTGTTTTTGAACAAGACAATGACCCAACACACCTCCAGACTGTTTAAGGGCAATTTGACCAAAAAGGAGAGTGATGGAGTGCTCCATCAGATGACGTGGCCTTCACAATCATCCAACCTCAACCCAATTGAGATGGTTTGGGATGAGTTTGACCGCAGAGTGAAGGAAAAGCAGCCAACAAGTGCTCAGTATATGTGGGAACTCCTTCAAGATGGTTGAAAAATCATTCCAGGTGAAGCTGGTTGAGAGAATGCGAAGAGTGGCTACTTTGAAGAATCTATTTTATATCTAAATATATTTATAAAATATATTTTGATTTGTTAAACACTTTTTTTGGGTTACTACATGATTCCATATGTGTTATTTCATAGTTGTGATGTCTTCACTATTATTCTACAATGTAGAAAATAGAAAAAATAAAGAAAAACCCTTGAATGAGTAGGTGTGTCTACACTTTTGACTGGTACTGTATATATTTATACTGCGGAATCCGACAATGCTCGTCCTAATATTTATATATTTCTTAATTCCATTATTTTTCTTTAAGATTTGTGTGTTTTGTTGTGAATTGTTAGATATTACTGTTGGAGCCAGGAACATTTACCTATAACATCTGCTAAACATGTGTATGCGACAAATAACATTTGATTTGACCTGACTAAGAATAACACACACACACACACACACACACACACACACACACACACACACACACACACACACACACACACACACACACACACACACACTCAGACTTACAGTGTGATGACTGATAGCTCTGACATCCTGCAGGAATGTTGTACAGCCTGAGTGGGCTCACTGAAGCATTTCTGAGCACAGCTGCTACAATAGAGACAGACAGACAGACAGACAGACAGACAGACAGACAGACAGACAGACAGACAGACAGACAGACAGACAGACAGACAGACAGACAGACAGACAGACAGACAGACCCAAAGACAGACAGACACAGATAGACAGACAGACCCAAAGACAGACAGACACAGACAGACAGACACAGACAGACAGACCCAAAGACGGAAAGACATAGACAGACAGACAGACCCAAAGACAGACAGACACAGACAGACCCAAAGACAGACAGACAGACACAGACAGACAGACAGACAGACAGACAGACACAGACAGACAGACCCAAAGACGGACAGACAGACAGACAGACCCAAAGACGGACAGACACAGACAGACACCACCAGTAAAACACACACAGTCACCACCAGTAAAACACACACAGTCACCACCAGTAAAACACACACAGTCACCACCAGTAAAACACACACAGTCACCACCAGTAAAACACACACAGTCACCACCAGTAAAACACACACAGTCACCACCAGTAAAACACACACAGTCACCACCAGTAAAACACACACAGCCAGTCTCATTAAACACCTCTTCTTATAAAAGACTAGACCGCGGCTAATATAAACAGACCACATTATGTCGACATAGAGGTAGGGCTAAGACTAGACCGCGGCTAATATAAACAGACCACATTATGTCGACATAGAGGTAGGGCTAAGACTAGACCGCGGCTAATATAAACAGACCACATTATGTCGACATAGAGGTAGGGCTAAGACTAGACCGCGGCTAATATAAACAGACCACATTATGTCGACATAGAGGTAGGGCTAAGACTAGACCGCGGCTAATATAAACAGACCACATTATGTCGACATAGAGGTAGGGCTAAGACTAGACCGCGGCTAATATAAACAGACCACATTATGTCGACATAGAGGTAGGGCTAAGACTAGACCGCGGCTAATATAAACAGACCACATTATGTCGACATAGAGGTAGGGCTAAGACTAGACCGCGGCTAATATAAACAGACCACATTATGTCGACATAGAGGTAGGGCTAAGACTAGGTACTTACAGGTAGATACTGGACATATAGGTAGGGCTAAGACCAGGTACTTACAGGTAGATACTGGACATAGAGGATGGGCTAAGACCAGGTACTTACAGGTAGATACTGGACATAGAGGTAGAGCTAAGACCAGGTACTTACAGGTAGATACTGGACATAGAGGATGGGCTAAGACCAGGTACTTACAGGTAGATACTGGACATAGAGGTAGAGCTAAGACCAGGTACTTACAGGTAGATACTGGACATAGAGGATGGGCTAAGACCAGGTACTTACAGGTAGATACTGGACATATAGGTAGGGCTAAGACCAGGTACTTACAGGTAGATACTGGACATAGAGGATGGGCTAAGACCAGGTACTTACAGGTAGATACTGGACATAGAGGTAGGGCTAAGACCAGGTACTTACAGGTAGATACTGGACATAGAGGTAGGGCTAAGACCAGGTACTTACAGGTAGATACTGGACATAGAGGTAGAGCTAAGACCAGGTACTTACAGGTAGATACTGGACATAGAGGTTGGGCTAAGACCAGGTACTTACAGGTAGATACTGGACATAGAGGTAGGGCTAAGACCAGGTACTTACAGGTAGATACTGGACTCATTCCCTCTGATGTCAGGCGACTGCAGCTTCTGGACCAGAATGACTATGATCCCAACAAACAGGACAAAGTTGATCTAGAGAAGCACACAGCAAGGATGATCATCGTTATTACGTTACTGTTATCATCATTACTTTTCCAGTTTTAACAAAAGAATACACACCAAAACTCAATCTACAAAAATGCAGTAGATCTAAGACCGTTCAGACGAAGTTGTATTAATGTGGGGAGGAAATATAATAGATTCTCAATTTTATTTTACCTTTATTTAACAAGGCAAGTCAGTTAAGAACAAATTCTTTATTTACAATGACGGCCTACCAAAAGGCAGAAGGCCTCCTGCGGGGACGGGGGATGGGATTAAAAATACAAAAATAAATATAAATATAGGACAACACACATGACAACACAGCATGGTAGCAACACATGACAACACAGCATGGTAGCAACACATGACAACACAGCATGGTAGCAACACATGACAATACAGCATGGTAGCAACACATGACAACACAGCATGGTAGCAACACATGACAACACAGCATGGTAGCAACACATGACAACACAGCATGGCAGCAACACAGCATGGTAGCATCACATGACAACACAGCATGGTAGCAACACATGACAACACAGCATGGTAGCAACACATGACAACACAGCATGGTAGCAACACATGACAACACAGCATGGTAGCAACACATGACAACACAGCATGGTAGCAACACATGACAACACAGCATGGTAGCAACACATGACAACACAGCATGGTAGCAACACATGACAACACAGCATGGCAGCAACACATGACAACACAGCATGGCAGCAACACAGCATGGTAGCAACACATGACAACACAGCATGGTAGCAACACATGACAACACAGCATGGCAGCAACACAGCATGGTAGCATCACATGACAACACAGCATGGTAGCAACAAATGACAACACAGCATGGTAGCATCACATGACAACACAGCATGGTAGCATCACATGACAACACAGCATGGTAGCATCACATGACAACACAGCATGGTAGCAACACGGCATGGTAGCAACACAGCATGGTAGCAACACATGACAACACAGCATGGTAGCATCACATGACAACACAGCATGGTAGCAGCACATGACAACACAGCATGGTAGCAACACATGACAACACAGCATGGTAGCAACACATGACAACACAGCATGGCAGCAACACATGACAACACAGCATGGCAGCAACACACGACAACACAGCATGGTAGCAACACATGACAACACAGCAACACATGGCAACACAGCATGGTAGCAACACATGACAACACAGCATGGCAGCAACACATGACAACACAGCATGGCAGCAACACACAACAACACAGCATGGCAACAACACAGCATGGCAGCAACACACGACAACACAGCATGGCAGCAACACAGCATGGCAGCAACACATGACAACACAGCATGGCAGCAACACATGACAACACAGCATGGCAGCAACACATGACAACACAGCATGGCAGCAACACATGACAACACAGCATGGTAGCAACACATAACAACACAGCATGGCAGCAACACATGACAACACAGCATGGCAACAACACATGACAACACAGCATGGTAGCAACACAGCATGGTAGCAACACATAACAACACAGCATGGCAACAACACAGCATGGTAGCAACACATAACAACACAGCATGGCAACAACACATGACAACACAGCATGGCAGCAACACATGACAACACAGCATGGCAGCAACACATGACAACACAGCATGGCAACAACACAGCATGGTAGCAACACATGACAACACAGCATGGCAGCAACACATGACAACACAGCATGGCAACAACACAGCATGGTAGCAACACATGACAACACAGCATGGCAGCAACACATGACAACACAGCATGGCAGCAACACACGACAACACAGCATGGTAGCAACACATGACAACACAGCAACACATGACAACACAGCATGGTAGCAACACATGACAACACAGCATGGCAGCAACACATGACAACACAGCATGGCAGCAACACACAACAACACAGCATGGCAACAACACAGCATGGCAGCAACACACGACAACACAGCATGGCAGCAACACAGCATGGCAGCAACACATAACAACACAGCATGGCAACAACACATGACAACACAGCATGGCAACAACACAGCATGGCAGCAACACACGACAACACAGCATGGCAGCAACACATGACAACACAGCATGGCAGCAACACATGACAACACAGCATGGCAACAACACATGACAACACAGCATGGTAGCAACACAGCATGGTAGCAACACATAACAACACAGCATGGCAACAACACAGCATGGTAGCAACACATAACAACACAGCATGGCAACAACACATGACAACACAGCATGGCAGCAACACATGACAACACAGCATGGCAGCAACACATGACAACACAGCATGGCAACAACACAGCATGGTAGCAACACATGACAACACAGCATGGCAGCAACACATGACAACACAGCATGGCAACAACACAGCATGGTAGCAACACATGACAACACAGCATGGCAACAACACAGCATGGCAGCAACACATGACAACACAGCATGGCAACAACACAGCATGGCAGCAACACATGACAACACAGCATGGCAGCAACACATGACAACACAGCATGGCAGCAACACATGACAACACAGCATGGCAGCAACACATGACAACACAGCATGGCAACAACACAGCATGGCAGCAACACATGACAACACAGCATGGCAACAACACAGCATGGTAGCAACACATGACAACACAGCATGGCAGCAACACATGACAACACAGCATGGCAGCAACACACGACAACACAGCATGGTAGCAACACATGACAACACAGCAACACATGACAACACAGCATGGTAGCAACACATGACAACACAGCATGGCAGCAACACATGACAACACAGCATGGCAGCAACACACAACAACACAGCATGGCAACAACACAGCATGGCAGCAACACACGACAACACAGCATGGCAGCAACACAGCATGGCAGCAACACATAACAACACAGCATGGCAACAACACATGACAACACAGCATGGCAACAACACAGCATGGCAGCAACACACGACAACACAGCATGGCAGCAACACATGACAACACAGCATGGCAGCAACACATGACAACACAGCATGGTAGCAACACATAACAACACAGCATGGTAGCAACACATGACAACACAGCATGGCAGCAACACATGACAACACAGCATGGCAACAACACATGACAACACAGCATGGCAGCAACACAGCATGGTAGCAACACATGACAACACAGCATGGCAACAACACATGACAACACAGCATGGTAGCAACACAGCATGGTAGCAACACATAACAACACAGCATGGCAACAACACAGCATGGTAGCAACACATAACAACACAGCATGGCAACAACACATGACAACACAGCATGGCAGCAACACATGACAACACAGCATGGCAGCAACACATGACAACACAGCATGGCTACAACACAGCATGGTAGCAACACATGACAACACAGCATGGCAGCAACACATGACAACACAGCATGGCAACAACACAGCATGGTAGCAACACACGACAACACAGCATGGCAGCAACACATGACAACACAGCATGTTAGCAACACAGCATGGCAGCAACACATGACAACACAGCATGGCAACAACAAATGACAACACAGCATGGTAGCAACACAGCATGGCAGCAGCACATGACAACACAGCATGGCAGCAACACATGACAACACAGCATGGCAACAACACAGCATGGTAGCAACACATGACAACACAGCATGGCAACAACACAGCATGGTAGCAACACATGACAACACAGCATGGCAGCAACACATGACAACACAGCATGGCAACAACACAGCATGGTAGCAACACATGACAACACAGCATGGCAACAACACAGCATGGTAGCAACACATGACAACACAACATGGTAGCAACACATGACAACACAGCATGGCAGCAACACATGACAACACAGCATGGCAACAACACAGCATGGTAGCAACACATGACAACACAGCATGGCAATAACACAGCATGGCAGCAACACATGACAACACAGCATGGCAGCAACACATGACAACACAGCATGGCAGCAACACAGCATGGCAGCAACACATGACAACACAGCATGGCAACAACAAATGACAACACAGCATGGTAGCAACACATGGCAACACAACATGACAACACAGCATGGTAGCAACACATGACAACACAGCATGGCAGCAACACATGACAACACAGCATGGCAGCAACACATGACAACACAGCATGGCAACAACACAGCATGGTAGCAACACATGACAACACAGCATGGCAGCAACACATGACAACACAGCAAGGCAGCAACACATGACAACACAACATGGTAGCAACACATGACAACACAGCAAGGCAGCAACACATGACAATACAGCATGGTAGCAACACAGCATGGTAGCAACACATGACAACACAGCATGGTAGCAACACATGACAACACAGCAAGGCAGCAACACATGACAATACAGCATGGTAGCAACACATGACAACACAGCATGGCAGCAACACATGACAACACAACATGGCAACAACACAACATGACAACACAACATGACAACAACACAACATGGCAACAACACAACATGACAACAACACAACATGACAACAACATGGTAGCAACACAACATGACAACACAACATGACAACAACATGGCAGCAGCACAACATGGTAATATTATAGTTATTGAGAAATGGCACCCTACTCCCTACATAGTGCACTACTTTTCCAATCAAATGTTATCATCTTGTCACATGCGCCGAATACAACAAGTGTAGACCTCAACGTGCAATGCTTACTTACATGCCCTTAACCGACAATGCGGTTTTACAAAAAACTAAATAAATGTAGTAAATAAAATAAAGTAAAAGAAATTAAACAACAATAAAATAACAATAACAAGGATGTATACAGTGCCTTGCGAAAGTATTCGGCCCCCTTGAACTTTACGACCTTTTGCCACATTTCAGGCTTCAAACATAAAGATATACATTCAACATTGGATCATTCAGAGATCCTCACTGAACTTCTGGAGAGAGTTTGCTGCACTGAAAGTAAAGGGGCTGAATAATTTTGCACGCCCAATTTTTCAGTTTTTGATTTGTTAAAAAAGTTTGAAATATCCAATAAATGTCGTTCCACTTCATGATTGTGTCCCACTTGTTGTTGATTCTTCACAAAAAAATACAGTTTTATATCTTTATGTTTGAAGCCTGAAATGTGGCAAAAGGTCGCAAAGTTCAAGGGGGCCGAATATTTTCGCAAGGCACTGTATATTCAGGGGGTACCGGTACAGAGTCAATGTGGAGGTTATATACAGGGGGTAACCAGTACAGAGTCAATGTGGAGGCTATATACATGGGGTACCGGTACAGAGTCAATGTGGAGGCTATATACAGGGGGTACCGGTACAGAGTCAATGTGGAGGCTATATACAGGGGGTACCAGTACAGAGTCAATGTGGAGGTTATATACAGGGGGTAACCAGTACAGAGTCAATGTGGAGGCTATATACATGGGGTACCGGTACAGAGTCAATGTGGAGGCTATATACAGGGGGTACCGGTACAGAGTCAATGTGGAGGCTATATACAGGGGGTACCGGTACAGAGTCAATGTGGAGGTTATATACAGGGGGTAACCAGTACAGAGTCAATGTGGAGGCTATATACATGGGGTACCGGTACAGAGTCAATGTGGAGGCTATATACAGGGGGTACCGGTACAGAGTCAATGTGGAGACTATATACATGGGGTACCGGTACAGAGTCAATGTGGAGGCTATATACAGGGGGTACCGGTACAGAGTCAATGTGGAGACTATATACATGGGGTACCGGTACAGTGTCAATGTGGAGGCTATATACAGGGGGTACCGGTACAGAGTCAATGTGGAGGCTATATACAGGGGGTACTGGTACAGAGTCAATGTGGAGGCTATATACAGGGGGTACCGGTACTGAGTCAATGTGGAGGCTATATTCAGGGGGTACCGGTACTGAGTCAATGTGGAGGCCATATACAGGGAGTACCGGAACAGAGTCAATGTGGAGGCTATATACAGGGGGTACCAGTACAGAGTCAATGTGGAGGCTATATAAAGGGGGTACCGGTACAGAGTCAATGTGGAGGCTATATACAGGGGGTACCGGTACAGAGTCAATGTGGAGACTATATACATGGGGTACCGGTACAGAGTCAATGTGGAGGCTATATACAGGGGGTACCGGTACAGAGTCAATGTGGAGACTATATACATGGGGTACCGGTACAGTGTCAATGTGGAGGCTATATACAGGGGGTACCGGTACAGAGTCAATGTGGAGGCTATATACAGGGGGTACTGGTACAGAGTCAATGTGGAGGCTATATACAGGGGGTACCGGTACTGAGTCAATGTGGAGGCTATATTCAGGGGGTACCGGTACTGAGTCAATGTGGAGGCCATATACAGGGAGTACCGGAACAGAGTCAATGTGGAGGCTATATACAGGGGGTACCAGTACAGAGTCAATGTGGAGGCTATATAAAGGGGGTACCGGTACTGAGTCAATGTGGAGGCTATATTCAGGGGGTACCGGTACTGAGTCAATGTGGAGGCTATATACAGGGTATTACGGTACAGAGTCAATGTGGAGGCTATATACAGGGTATTACGGTACAGAGTCAATGTGGAGGCTATATACAGGGTGTTACGGTACAGAGTCAATGTGGAGACTATATACAGGGGGTACCGGAACAGAGTCAATGTGGAGGCTATATACAGGGGGTACCGGTACAGAGTCAATGTGGAGGCTATATACAGGGGGTACCAGTACAGAGTCAATGTGGAGGCTATATACAGGGGGTACCGGTACAGAGTCAATGTGGAGGCTATATACAGGGGGTACTGGTACCGAGGGTACAGATTAGTCGAGGTAACTGAGGTAATATGTACATGTAGGTAGGAGTAAATTCATTGTAAATAGTCCATTTGATTAGCTGTTCAGCAGTCTTATGGGGCTAGAAGCTGTTAAGCCGTTTGGATCTATACTGAGGTGGTGTACTCCTCGATGCCATGGGATGAATCCCGGAACATATTCCAGTCTGTGTTTGCAAAACAGTCCTGTAGCTTAGCATCGGCGTCATCTGGCCACTTCAGTATCCAGCGAGTCACTGGTACTTCCTGCTTTAGTTTTCACTTGTAAGCAGAAATCAGGAGGATAGAACTATCGGCCGATTTACCAAATGGAGGGTGAGTGAAAGTGTTCTACAATTTGTTTTCCTCTGGTTGCACAGAAATGAGGTAAAACGAATTTAAGTTTCCCTGCATTAAGGTTCCCGGCCACTAGGAGCACCGCCTCTGGATGAGCATTTTCTTGTTTGCCTATGGCCTTATACTGCTCGCTATCCGAGTGGCTACTCCTGGCTAACGTCTCTGTCCCGAAGCAAGCACCAGTTAGCCTGGAGCTAGGCCCATCTCCCGGGTAGCCGAACAATATATACCATATGTGAGTCTCTCACTGTTGCCGCCTGTCCCCAACGCTCTAGGCGACCAGTTTTGATAGCCTTTAGCCGCACCCTCATACTACTCCTCCTCTGTTCCGCGGGTGATGTGGAGGTAAACCCGGGCCCTGCATGTCCCCAGGCACCCTCATTTGTTGACTTCTGTGATCGAAAAAGCCTTGGTTTCATGCATGTTAACATCAGAAGCCTCCTCCCTAAGTTTGTTTTACTCACTGCTTTAGCACACTCTGCTAACCCTGATGTCCTTGCCGTGCCTGAATCCTGGCTCAGGAAGGCCACCAAAAATTCTGAGATTTCCATACCCAACTATAACATCTTCCGTCAAGATAGAACTGCCAAAGGGGGAGGAGTTGCAGTCTACTGCAGAGATAGCCTGCAAAGTAATGTCATACTTTCAAGGTCCATACCCAAACAATTCGAACTACTAATTTTGAAAATTTTGAAATAAGTCTCTCACTGTTGCCGCCTGTTATAGACCCCCCTCAGCTCACAGCTGTGTCCTGGACACCATATGTGAATTGATCGCCCCCCATCTAGCTTCAGAGTTTGTTCTGTTAGGTGACCTAAATTGGGATATGCTTAACACCCCAGCAGTCCTACAATCTAAGCTAGATGCCCTCAATCTCACACAAATTATCAAGGAACCCACCAGGTACAACCCTAAATCCGTAAACATGGGCACCCTCATAGATATTATCCTGACCAACTTGCCCTCTAAATACACCTCCGCTGTCTTCAACCAGGATCTCAACGATCACTGCCTCATTGCCTGTGTGCGTAATGGGTCAAACGACCACCCCTCATCACTGTCAAACGCTCCCTAAAACACTTCTGCGAGCAGGCCTTTCTAATCGACCTGGCCCGGGTATCCTGGAAGGACATTGACCTCATTCCATGAGTAATGGATTCCTGGTTATTCTTTAAAAGTGCTTTCCTCACCATCTTAAATAAGCCCCTTTCAAAATATGTAGAACTAAGAACAGATATAGCCCATGGTTCACTCCAGACCTGACTGCCCTTGACCAGCACAAAAACATCCTGTGGCGTACTGCATTAGCATCGAATAGCCCCCACGAAATGCAACTTTTCAGGGAAGTCAGGAACTAATACACTCAGTCAGTTAGGAAAGCAAAGGCTAGCTTTGTCAAACAGAAATTTGCTTCCTGTAGCACTAATTCCAAAATGTTTTGGGACATTGTAAAGTCCATGGAAAATAAGAGCACCTCCTCCCAGCTTCCTACTGCACTGAGGCTAGGTAACACTGTCACCACCGTTAAATCTATGATAATCGATCATTTCAATAAGCAATTCTTCCACCGTTGGCCATGCTTTCCACCTGGCTACCCCTACCCCGGCCAACATCTCAACACCCCCTGCAGCAACTTGCCCCCCCAACTTCTCCTTCACCCGATGTTCTGAAAGAGCTGCAAAATATGGATCCCTACAAATCAGCTGGGCTAGACAATCAGAACCCTCTCTTCCTCTCTTCTCTTCAGCAGAAATGGTTGCAAGCCCTATTACTAGCTTATTCAATATCTCTTTCATCCCCAAAGATTGGAAAGCTGCCGCGGTCATCCCCCTCTTCAAAGGGGGAGACACTCTAGACCCAAGCTGTTATAGACCTATATCCATCCTGCCCTGTCTTTCTAAATTCTTCGAAAGCCAAGTTAACAAACAGATCACCGACCATTTTGAATCCCACCGTACCTTCTCTGCTATGCAATCTGGTTTCAGAGCTGGTCATGGGTGCACCTCAGCCACGCTCAAGGTCCTAAACGATATTATAACCACCATCGATAAAAGACTGCGTACTGTGCAGCCGTCTTCATCGACCTGGCCAAGGCTTTCGACTCTGTCAATCACCGCATTCTTATCGGCAGACCCAATAGCCTTGATTTCTCAAATTACTGTCTCACTGGTCACCATAGCAACACCCACCCATAGCACACGCTCCAGCAGGTATATTTCACTGGTCACCATAGCAACACCCACCCATAGCACACGCAAGTCATCTAAGTCTGCTAGGTAAAGTCCCGCCTTATCTCAGCTCACTGGTCACTGTAGCATCACCCACCCATAGCACGCGCTCCAGCAGGTATATTTCACTGGTCATCCCCAAAGCCAACACTTCCTTTGGCATTTCCTTCCAGTTCTCTGCTGCCAATGACTGGAATGAATTGCAAAAATCTCTAAAGCTGTACACAGCCAATCTGTAAATAGCCCATCAGTAAATAGCCCACCCAACTACCTCATCCCAATATTGTTATTTATCCTCTTGCTCTTTTGCTCCCCAGTATCTCTACTTGCACATCATCATCTGCACATCCATCACTCCAGTATTAAAGCTAAATTGTAATTATGTTCACCTCTAGGGCCTATTTATTGCCTTTACCTCCCTACTCTTCTACATTTGCACACACTGTACATATATATTTATTTTCTTTTGTGTGTTTGACTGTACGTTTGTTTATGTGTAACTCTGTGTTGTTGTTTATTCTATGTGTAACTCTGTGTTGTTGTTTATTCTATGTGTAACTCTGTGTTGTTTTTGTCTCACTGCTTTGCTTTATCTTGGCCAGGTCACAGTTGTAAATGAGAACTTGTTCTCAACTGGCCGACCTGGTTAAATAAAGGGTTAGGGTTATATATATATATAAACACCTGGTTAAACAAAGGGTTATATATATAAACACCTGGTTAAATAAAGGGTTAGGGTTATATATATATATAAACACCTGGTTAAATAAAGGGTTAGGGTTATATATATAAATACCTGGTTAAATAAAGGGTTATATATATAAACACCTGGTTAAATAAAGGGCTAGGGTTATATATATAAACATCTGGTTAAATAAAGGGTTAGGGTTATATATATAAATACCTGGTTAAATAAAGGGTTATATATATAAATACCTGGTTAAATAAAGGGTTATATATATAAACACCTGGTTAAATAAAGGGTTAGGGTTATATATATAAATACCTGGTTAAATAAAGGGTTATATATATAAATACCTGGTTAAATAAAGGGTTATATATATAAACACCTGGTTAAATAAAGGGTTAGGGTTATATATATAAACACCTGGTTAAATAAAGGGTTATATATATAAACACCTGGTTAAATAAAGGGTTATATATATAAACACCTGGTTAAATAAAGGGTTAGGGTTATATATATAAATACCTGGTTAAATAAAGGGTTATATATATAAACACCTGGTTAAATAAAGGGTTAGGGTTATATATATAAATACCTGGTTAAATAAAGGGTTAGGGTTATATATATAAATACCTGGTTAAATAAAGGGTTATATATATAAACACCTGGTTAAATAAAGGGTTATATATATAAACACCTGGTTAAATAAAGGGTTAGGGTTATATATATAAATACCTGGTTAAATAAAGGGTTAGGGTTATATATATAAATACCTGGTTAAATAAAGGGTTATATATATAAACACCTGGTTAAATAAAGGGTTATATATATAAACACCTGGTTAAATAAAGGGTTATATATATAAACACCTGGTTAAATAAAGGGTTAGGGTTATATATATAAACACCTGGTTAAATAAAGGGTTAGGGTTATATATATAAATACCTGGTTAAATAAAGGGTTATATATATAAACACCTGGTTAAATAAAGGGTTATATATATAAATACCTGGTTAAATAAAGGGTTAGGGTTATATATATAAACACCTGGTTAAATAAAGGGTTAGGGTTATATAGATAAATACCTGGTTAAATAAAGGGTTAGGGTTATATATATAAACACCTGGTTAAATAAAGGGTTAGGGTTATATATATAAACACCTGGTTAAATAAAGGTGAAATACAAAATAAGATAAAAACTGGCAAGTGTCTTCACTCTCCCTGTCCGAGTCTGTAATGCCTACATGTTTCAAGCAGATCACCATAGTCACTGTGACCAAAGAAGCGAAGGTAACCTACCTAAATGACTACTGACCCGTAGCACTCACATCGGTAGCCATGAAGTGCTTTGAAAGGCTGGTAATGGCTCACATCAACACCATCATCCCAGAAACCCTAGACCCCCTCCAATTCACATACCGCCCTAACCGATCCACAGATGATGCAATCTCTATTGCACTCCACACTGCCCTTTCTCACCTGGACAAAGGGAACACCTATGTGAGAATGCTATTCATTGACTACAGCTCAGCGTTCAACATCATAGTGCCCTCAAAGCTCATCACTAAGCTAAGGAACCTGGGACTAAACACCTCCCTCTGCAACTGGATCCTGGACTTCCTGACGGGCCGCCCCCAGGTGGTGAGGGTAGGTAGCAACACATCCGCCACGCTGATCCTCAACACGGGGGCTCCTCAGGGGTTCGTGCTCAATTCCCTCCTGTACTCCCTGTTCACCCACGACTGCTTGGCCAAACACGACTCTAATATCCCCCCCCCCCCCCCCGCCGACCCTTTGACCCACAGTTTGAGAACCACTGATCTAGGGAATAGGGTTCCATTTGGGTCAGAGCCTGTTCCACCCACCATGATGGAGACGACTGTAGGTCCCTTGATCACCCACCAGAGGGCAGTGGTGTTGTTGGTATCCCAGCAACTACAGGGTACAGGACAAGAGACACAGCAGGGGGTGAGAGTGATATTGTCCCAAAAGGCAACCTATGCCCTATAGGGGATAGGGCACTATATAGGGAATAGTGCACTATATAGGGAATAGGGCACTATATAGGGAATAGGGCACTATATAGGGAATAGGGCACTATATAGGGAATAGGGCACTATATAGGGAATAGGGCACTATATAGGGAATAGTGCACTATATAGGGAATAGGGCACTATATAGGGAATAGGGCACTATATAGGGAATAGTGCACTATATAGGGAATAGGGCACTATATAGGGAATAGGGCACTATATAGGGAATAGTGCACTATATAGGGAATAGGGCACTATATAGGGAATAGGGCACTATATAGGGAATAGGGCACTATATAGGGAATAGGGCACTATATAGGGAATAGTGCACTATATAGGGAATAGTGCACTATATAGGGAATAGGGCACTATATAGGGAATAGGGCACTATATAGGGAATAGGGCACTATATAGGGAATAGAGCACTATATAGGGAATAGTGCACTATATAGGGAATAGGGCACTATATAGGGAATAGGGCACTATATAGGGAATAGGGCACTATATAGGGAATAGGGCACTATATAGGGAATAGGGCACTATATAGGGAATAGGGCACTATATAGGGAATAGGGCACTATATAGGGAATAGGGCTCCGTTTGGGACACATTTATTATTATACATATTATAAGGTTCTAAACGATGACATCACATCAGCGATAATAAATAAATATATTAGGCTGTGGTTTGATAAAACCTTCACCTGGTACAGGTTATTAAAGGAATTACATTAAAAGGCCTTCACCTGGTACAGGCTAAAGGAAGTACATTAAAAAACCTTCACCTGGTACAGGCTAAAGGAAGTACATTAAGAAACCTTCACCTGGTACAGGTTATTAAAGGAATTACATTAAAAGGCCTTCACCTGGTACAGGAAGTACATTAAAAAACCTTCACCTGGTACAGGCTAAAGGAAGTACATTAAGAAACCTTCACCTGGTACAGGCTAAAGGAAGTACATTAAAATACCCTTCACCTGGTACAGGCTAAAGGAAGTACATTAAAAACCTGGTACAGGCTAAAGGAATTACATTAAAAAACCTTCACCTGGTACAGGCTAAAGGAAGTACATTAAGAAACCTTCACCTGGTACAGGTTAAAGGAATTACATTAAAAAACCTTCACCTGGTACAGGCTAAAGGAAGTACATTAAAATACTTGGAAGCAGCATATGTCATGTGCAGACTTTCTTTATTCAAAAGTTCACAAGTTTGTTATTGAGGTATAAACAGACAGTTCCTAGGTCTGTTGTAAACATCACGAGTCATGTAAAGATGTAACCCTGGTTTGGACGTACCTTGTGTCGTCAAAGTGAAGCCTCAGAGCAGCCCAGACAGTTACACAAATGGTGGGAGTACCTAAACACACAGACAGAGAGAACAGATCAGGAATCTGATCTGAATCCTGAAGACAGAGAGAACAGATGAGGAATCTGATCTGAATCCTGAAGACAGAGAGAACAGATGAGGAATCTGATCTGAATCCTGAAGACAGAGAGAACAGATGAGGAATCTGATCTGAAACCTGAAGACAGAGAGAACAGATGAGGAATCTGATCTGAATCCTGAAGACAGAGAGAACAGATGAGGAATCTGATCTGAAACCTGAAGACAGACAGAACAGATGAGGAATCTGATCTGAAACCTGAAGACAGAGAGAACAGATGAGGAATCTGATCTGAATCCTGAAGACAGAGAGAACAGATGAGGAATCTGATCTGAAACCTGAAGACAGAGAGAACAGATGAGGAATCTGATCTGAATCCTGAAGACAGAGAGAACAGATGAGGAATCTGATCTGAATCCTGAAGACAGAGAGAACAGATGAGGAATCTGATCTGAAACCTGAAGACAGAGAGAACAGATGAGGAATCTGATCTGAAACCTGAAGACCGAGAGAACAGATGAGGAATCTGATCTGAAACCTGAACACATTGATAAGACATAGAAGAGCAAAGGGTTCAACCAGCAGATAAGAGCTGTGACATTGGCCTCAACCAGTAGATAAGGTAGATAAGGGCTATGACATTGGCCTCAACCAGTAGATAAGGGCCGTGACATTGGCCTCAACCAGTAGTTAAGGGCCGTGACATTGGCCTCAACCAGTAGATAAGGGCCGTGACATTGGGCTCAACCAGTAGATAAGGGCCGTGACATTGGCCTCAACCAGTAGATAAGGGCCGTGACATTGGCCTCAACCAGTAGATAAGGGCCGTGACATTGGCCTCAACCAGTAGATAAGGGCCGTGACATTGGCCTCAACCAGTAGATAAGGGCCGTGACATTGGGCTCAACCAGTAGATAAGGGCCGTGACATTGGGCTCAACCAGTAGATAAGGGCCGTGACATTGGGTTCAACCAGAACCAGAAGATGAGGACAACGACATTGGGTTCAACCAGCAGATAAGAGCCGTGCCATTGGGCTCAACCAGCAGATAAGAGCTGTGACATTGGGTTCAACCAGTAGATAAGGGCCGTGACATTGGGTTCAACCAGCAGATAAGAGCTGTGACATTGGGTTCAACCAGTAGATAAGAGCTGTGACATTGGGTTCAACCAGTAGATAAGAGCCGTGACATTGGGTTCAACCAGAAGATGAGGACAACGACATTGGGTTCAACCAGCAGATAAGAGCTGTGACATTGGGTTCAACCAGCAGATAAGAGCCGTGACATTGGGTTCAACCAGCAGATAAGAGCTGTGACATTGGGTTCAACCAGTAGATAAGAGCTGTGACATTGGGTTCAACCAGAAGATGAGGACAACGACATTGGGTTCAACCAGCAGATAAGAGCCGTGACATTGGGTTCAACCAGCAGATAAGAGCCGTGACATTGGGTTCAACCAGCAGATAAGAGCTGTGACATTGGGTTCAACCAGCAGATAAGAGCTGTGACATTGGGTTCAACCAGTAGATGAGGACAACGACATTGGGTTCAACCAGCAGATAAGAGCTGTGACATTGGGTTCAACCAGCAGATAAGAGCCGTGACATTGGGTTCAACCAGCAGATAAGAGCCGTGACATTGGGTTCAACCAGCAGATAAGAGCCGTGACATTGGGTTCAACCAGAAGATGAGGACAACGACATTGGGTTCAACCGGCAGATAAGAGCTGTGACATTGGGTTCAACCAGCAGATAAGAGCTGTGACATTGGGTTCAACCAGCAGATAAGAGCTGTGACATTGGGTTCAACCAGCAGATAAGAGCTGTGACATTGGGTTCAACCAGCAGATAAGGGCCGTGACATTGGGTTCAACCAGAAGATAAGAGCTGTGACATTGGGTTCAACCAGCAGATAAGAGCTGTGACATTGGGTTCAACCAGCAGATAAGAGCTGTGACATTGGGTTCAACCAGCAGATAAGGGCCGTGACATTGGGTTCAACCAGAAGATAAGAGCTGTGACATTGGGTTCAACCAGCAGATAAGGGCTGTGACATTGGGTTCAACCAGCAGATAAGGGCTGTGACATTGGGTTCAACCAGAAGATAAGAGCTGTGACATTGGGTTCAACCAGAAGATACCACACCCCAAGGGTGAGGGCCCTTGGAGTGTGGTGTCAGGAAAATAACCTCACACTCAACGTCAACAAAACTAAGGAGATGATTGTGGACTTCAGGAAACAGCAGAGGGAGCACCCCCCTATCCACATCGATGGGACAGTAGTGGAGAGGGTAGTAAGTTTTAAGTTCCTCGGCGTACACATCACAGACAAACAGAAAAAAGTAGCTGTGGGCTAGCAGAGATCAAACCCACCATGAGCAATTTATTCTACTCACCCCAGCCTACCACGGTGTACCAGTAGAAGTACCGCCTCTCTGGGAAGAAGGTTTGGACCAGCAGGGTGAAGAGGTACAGGCCTTCGATGAACAGCCAGAAGTAGTTGGACATCACACAGTAGTGGAATAATACCATGACTGCTTTACACTCCACCTAGTGGACACATACAGTATAACACCATGACTGCTTTACACTCCACCTAGTGGACACATACAGTATAACACCATGACTGCTTTACACTCCACCTAGTGGACACATACAGTATAACAGCATGACTGCTTTACACTCCACCTAGTGGACACATACAGTATAACAGCATGACTGCTTTACACTCCACCTAGTGGACACATACAGTATAACAGCATGACTGCTTTACACTCCACCTAGTGGACACATACAGTATAACAGCATGACTGCTTTACACTCCACCTAGTGGACACATACAGTATAACAGCATGACTGCTTTACACTCCACCTAGTGGACACATACAGCATGACTGCTTTACACTCCACCTAGTGGACACATACAGTATAACAGCATGACTGCTTTACACTCCACCTAGTGGACACATACAGTATAACAGCATGACTGCTTTACACTCCACCTAGTGGACACATACAGTATAACAGCATGACTGCTTTACACTCCACCTAGTGGACACATACAGTATAACACCATGACTGCTTTACACTCCACCTAGTGGACACATACAGTATAACACCATGACTGCTTTACACTCCACCTAGTGGACACATACAGAGTGTGAGTGTGTGTGTGTGTGTAACTCACGGTGTGTGTGTGTGTGTGTGTGTGTAACTCACGGTGTGTGTGTGTGTGTGTGTGTGTGTAACTCATGGTGTGTGTGTGTGTAACTCATGATGTGTGTGTGTGTGTGTGTGTAACTCACGGTGTGTGTGTGTGTAACTCATGGTGTGTGTGTGTGTGTGTGTGTGTGTAACTCACGGTGTGTGTGTGTGTGTGTGTGTGTGTAACTCACGGTGTGTGTGTGTGTGTGTGTGTGTGTGTAACTCACGGTGTGTGTGTGTGTGTGTGTGTGTGTGTGTAACTCACGGTGTGTCTGAAGCAGTGGTTTTCTTCCTCCTGGGTGTACAGAACCCCGTCCTTGATGAACACAGAGATAGCTCTCAGCATGAAGGAGACGAACAGGTTCATATGGATATAGTTCCTGGTACAGTGGAGCTTCCTGGGGGACAGGAGGGAGGAGAGAGATGGAAGAGGTGGTTAAAAACCGGCACCTATGATTCAAATGAGAGCCAGGCTGAGCTGAGATCCAGTACCTTTTCGTTACTTGAATTATCTAATAAAAAATGGTTGTCCACATCTCATTTTCCACAGCAAGCAACAGCAAAATCAGACAACCCCATAATAGAACATTTCACCTATTCAATTGTTCAGCTGTTACAATCGAATGGCTAGAGGCACACAGGGAGAGATATATGCAGATATATCCTGTCATGTAGACTATTCCTACAACATTCATATATCCTGTCATGTGGACTATTCCTACAATCATATGTCATTACATACAGAACCAGTTGGGTCCATACTAACATTACATACAGAACCAGTTGGGTCCAAACTAACATTACATACAGAACCAGTTGGGTCCATACTAACATTACATACAGAACCAGTTGGGTCCAAACTAACATTACATACAGAACCAGTTGGGTCCATACTAACATTACCTACAGAACCAGTTGGGTCCATACTAACATTACCTACAGAACCAGTTGGGTCCATACTAACATTACATACAGAACCAGTTGGGTCCATACTAACATTACATACAGAACCAGTTGGGTCCATACTAACATTACATACAGAACCAGTTGGGTCCAAACTAACATTACATACAGAACCAGTTGGGTCCATACTAACATTACATACAGAACCAGTTGGGTCCAAACTAACATTACCTACAGAACCAGTTGGGTCCATACTAACATTACATACAGAACCAGTTGGGTCCAAACTAACATTACATACAGAACCAGTTGGGTCCATACTAACATTACATACAGAACCAGTTGGGTCCAAACTAACATTACATACAGAACCAGTTGGGTCCATACTAACATTACATACAGAACCAGTTGGGTCCATACTAACATTACATACAGAACCAGTTGGGTCCATACTAACATTACCTACAGAACCAGTTGGGTCCAAACTAACATTACATACAGAACCAGTTGGGTCCAAACTAACATTACATACAGAACCAGTTGGGTCCAAACTAACATTACCTACAGAACCAGTTGGGTCCAAACTAACATTACATACAGAACCAGTTGGGTCCATACTAACATTACATACAGAACCAGTTGGGTCCATACTAACATTACATACAGAACCAGTTGGGTCCATACTAACATTACCTACAGAACCAGTTGGGTCCAAACTAACATTACATACAGAACCAGTTGGGTCCATACTAACATTACATACAGAACCAGTTGGGTCCAAACTAACATTACATACAGAACCAGTTGGGTCCAAACTAACATTACATACAGAACCAGTTGGGTCCAAACTAACATTACATACAGAACCAGTTGGGTCCAAACTAACATGACATACAGAACCAGTTGGGTCCAAACTAACATTACATACAGAACCAGTTGGGTCCATACTAACATTACATACAGAACCAGTTGGGTCCAAACTAACATTACCTACAGAACCAGTTGGGTCCATACTAACATTACATACAGAACCAGTTGGGTCCATACTAACATTACCTACAGAACCAGTTGGGTCCATACTAACATTACATACAGAACCAGTTGGGTCCAAACTAACATTACCTACAGAACCAGTTGGGTCCATACTAACATTACATACAGAACCAGTTGGGTCCATACTAACATTACATACAGAACCAGTTGGGTCCATACTAACATTACATACAGAACCAGTTGGGTCCATACTAACATTACCTACAGAACCAGTTGGGTCCAAACTAACATTACATACAGAACCAGTTGGGTCCATACTAACATTACATACAGAACCAGTTGGGTCCATACTAACATTACCTACAGAACCAGTTGGGTCCATACAGAACCAGTTGGGTCCAAACTAACATTACATACAGAACCATGTTCTCAGAACATGAGATATTCATGAAAAATTCATTACACATCACATTATTATTCCTCAGCCAATCAAGGCCCTGATTGGTGAACTACTGCTCCTGTGATAGCTCTTTGTCTGTTGTCAAGGATACTCACACACACACACAGTGCATTTAACATAGTGTTTTCAACTGACATATTTGACATACATTGTGCATGTTCACGTTTACAGTAAATATTATACAACATGTCCTCTCCTGGGAATTGAACTCACAACCTCTTGGTTCATGGCATTCACATCTTCCTGCTACGCCACCATGTCTGCCAGGTATCAATTCATCTGACTATTCTCTCATCATTGATTTGATTTGATTTTTTGAAGTTATTTCAGCAATTTAAGGGTTTTCTGTATAGTTGTCTAATGTTGGTGGGGCATATTAACCTGTTTTAATGATAGTCCTGAATCACTATGATCAATAATAGTTGCGATGAGCTGATGTGCCAAGAGTTTTCATCAAGACAAAGGGTGGATACTTTGAAGAAGCTCAAATATAAAATATACACTTCTTTCTGTTTACTACATGATTCCATATGTGTTATTTCATAGTTTTGATGTCTTCACTATTATTCTACAATGTAGAAAATAGTAAAAATAAAGAAAAACCCTTGAATAAGTAGGTGTGTCCAAACTTTTGACTGGTACTGTAGAGAGAGATATATACACTGCTCAAAAAAATAAAGGGAACACTTAAACAACACAATGTAACTCCCAAGTCAATCACACTTCTGTGAAATCAAACTGTCCACTTAGGAAGCAACACTGATTGACAATACATTCCACATGCTGTTGTGCAAATGGAATAGACAACAGGTGGAAATTATAGGCCATTAGCAAGACACCCCCAATAAAGGAGTGGTTCTGCAGGTGGGGACCACAGACCACTTCTCAGTTCCTATGCTTCCTGGCTGATGTTTTGGTCACTTTTGAATGCTGGCGGTGCTTTCACTCTAGTGGTAGCATGAGACGGAGTCTACAACCCACACAAGTGGCTCAGGTAGTGCAGCTCATCCAGGATGGCACATCAATGCGAGCTGTGGCAAGAAGGTTTGCTGTGTCTGTCAGCGTAGTGTCCAGAGCATGGAGGCGCTACCAGGAGACAGGCCAGTACATCAGGAGACGTGGAGGAGGCCGTAGGATGGCAACAACCCAGCAGCAGGACCGCTACCTCCGCCTTTGTGCAAGGAGGAGCAGGAGCAGCATTGCCAGAGCCCTGCAAAAGACCTCCAGCAGGCCACAAATGTGCATGTGTCTGCTCAAACGGTCAGAAACAGACTCCATGAGGGTGGTATTATGAGGGCCCGACGTCCACAGGTGGGGGTTGTGCTTACAGCCCAACACCGTGCAGGACGTTTGGCATTTGCCAGAGAACACCAAGATTGGCAAATTCGCCACTGGTGCCCTGTGCTCTTCACAGATGAAAGCAGGTTCACACTGAGCACATGTGACAGACGTGACAGAGTCTGGAGACGCCGTGGAGAATGTTCTGCTGCCTGCAACATCCTCCAGCATGACCGGTTTGGCGGTGGGTCAGTCATGGTGTGGGGTGGCATTTCTTTGGGGGGCCGCACAGCCCTCCATGTGCTCGCCAGCGGTAGCCTGACTGCCATTAGGTACCGAGATGAGATCCTCAGACCCCTTGTGAGACCAACCCAGGTTGGACCTGGGTTCCTCCTAATGCAAGACAATGCTGGACCTCATGTGGCTGGAGTGTGTCAGCAGTTCCTGCAAGAGGAAGGCATTGATGCTATGGACTGGCCCGCCCGTTCCCAGACCTGAATCCAATTGAGCACATCTGGGATATCATGTCTCGCTCCATCCACCAACGCCACGTTGCACCACAGACTGTCCAGGAGTTGGCGGATGCTTTAGTCCAGGTCTGGGAGGAGATCCCTCAGGAGACCATCCGCCACCTCATCAGGAGCATGCCCAGGCGTTGTAGGGAGGTCATACAGGCACATGGAGGCCACACACACTACTGAGCCTCATTTACACTTGTTTTAAGGACATTACATCAAAGTTGGATCAGCCTGCAGTGTGGTTTTCCACTTTAATTTTGAGTGTGACTCCAAATCCAGACCTCCATGGGTTGATACATTTGATTTCCATTGATAATTTGTGTGTGATTTTGTTGTCAGGACATTCAACTATGTAAAGACAAAAGTATTTAATAAGAATATTTCATTCATTCAGATCTAGGATGTTATTTTAGTGTTCCCTTTATTTTTTTGAGCAGTGTATATGTATGTATATAACAGTGCATTCGGAAAGTATTCAGA
This sequence comes from Oncorhynchus nerka, assembly GCF_034236695.1. Taxonomy (NCBI): domain Eukaryota; kingdom Metazoa; phylum Chordata; class Actinopteri; order Salmoniformes; family Salmonidae; genus Oncorhynchus; species Oncorhynchus nerka. The sequence continues at coordinate 96,076,473 of NC_088415.1, forward strand.
CCCCTTGATTTCCCCCACATTTTATTACGTTACAGCCTTATTCTGTAATCATGTCAGTGATCACTGTGCATTTGCTTGTTTTAGAAATACAAAAATGACCAAAGCCAAACCCCGTTATATTTTCAAAAGACATTTTAGACAGTTTGATTAACAGGCCAGTCATCTGTACCATAATATTGACAAAGTAAGTTTGATTCCCGATGTTGACACTGCCTGGGACTATTTTTATATGACATTTGTGTTGATGTGTGATAAGCCCCTGTGAGGAAATGTAGATTCAGTGGAAGGGAAGCCCTGGTTTTCAGAAAACTTGGCAGAATTAATTAGAAAGAGAAATATCTCTTGGGCTCGAGCTAGACATACAAATGCTCCTGTTGACTGGGCCTCCTTCAGAGCGCTAAGAAACAAATGCACAGGATTGACCAGGAAGTCCAAATCAGATTACTATTTAAATACAATCCACAGAGAACCTAAACACCCCTACCAAGTTCTGGAAGCCAATCAAATCAGATGACTATTTAAATGCAGTCACAGAGAACCATAGCAACCCTACCAAGCCAATCAAATCAGATGACTATTTAAATGCAGTCATAGAGAACCATAGCAACCCTACCAAGCCAATCAAATCAGATGACTATTTAAATGCAGTCCACAGAGAACCATAGCAACCCTACCAAGCCAATCAAATCAGATGACTATTTAAATGCAGTCCACAGAGAACCATAGCAACCCTACCAAGCCAATCAAATCAGATGACTATTTAAATACAGTCCACAGAGAACCATAGCAACCCTACCAAGCCAATCAAATCAGATGACTATTTAAATGCAGTCCACAGAGAACCATAGCAACCCTACCAAGCCAATCAAATCAGATGACTATTTAAATGCAGTCACAGAGAACCATAGCAACCCTACCAAGCCAATCAAATCAGATGACTATTTAAATGCAGTCCACTGAGAACCATAGCAACCCTACCAAGCCAATCAAATCAGATGACTATTTAAATGCAGTCCACCCTACCAAGCCAATCAAATCAGATGACTATTTAAATGCAGTCCACAGAGAACCATAGCAACCCTACCAAGCCAATCAAATCAGATGACTATTTAAATGCAGTCCACAGATAACCTAAAACAACCCTACCAAGTTCTGGAAGCTAATCAGATCAGTGTCAGGTTCTAATGTCTCCTCTGGCCTTCCTGACCATTTAATGATGGGTTCTAATGTCTCCTCTGGCCTTCCTGACCATTTAATGATGGATTCTAATGTCTCCTCTGGCCTTCCTGACCATTTAATGATGGATTATAATGTCTCCTCTGGCCTTCCTGACCATTTAATGATGGGTTCTAATGAAGTGAAGGATAAAGCAGATATTGTAGGGGGTTTTAACAAGCACTTCATATCTGCTGGTTCTGTTGTTGATAATGGTGGGAACCAGGCCTCTAATGTCAGCTCTGTTACAGTCAACAATGATACAAGGTCTTATGTCAACCATTTTAACTTTGAGCCTGTTTCTTATACTGAGGTCTATGCAGCACTAAAGGCAATAGACACTAAAATGTCTGCAGGTCCAGACAACCTGGACCCCCTTACCTCTTAAAGAAAGCAACTGGTATTATTACTGAACCTGTGGCTCACTTTTTCAACCTGATTCTCTTGATCAATTCCATACCCAGCATTTGGAAATCAGCTCATGTCCTCCCACTGCTTAAGGGTGGAGATCCCTCAGATGCTAATAACTATCATCCTATCTCTAAACTCCCTATCCTGGTCAAAGTCTATGAACCCCTGGTGAACTCCCTGTCCTGGACAAAGTCTATGAACCCCCAGTGAACTCTGTATCCTGGCCAACGTCTATGAACCCCTAGTGAACTCTGTAACCTGGACATAGTCTATGAACCCCTAGTGAACTCTGTAACCTGGACATAGTCTATGAACCCCTAGTGAACTCTGTATCCTGGCCAAAGTCTATGAACCCCTAGTGAACTCTGTATCCTGGCCAAAGTCTATGAACCCCTAGTGAACTCTGTAACCTGGCCCAAAGTCTATGAACCCCTAGTGAACTCTGTATCCTGGACAAAGTCTATGAATCACTAGTGAACTCTGTAACCTGGCCAACGTCTATGAATCACTAGTGAACTCCCAATTAAAAAACTTCTTAATTGAAATGACCATACTGAGCAGGGTTCTGTCTGGCTTTAGATCGGGGTACAGCACCACAACTGCAGCTATGGCAGTGGCAAATGACATCATTCATGCACTTGATAAAAAGCAACACTGTGCTGCTCTGTTTGTGTATTTATCAAAAGGCCTTTGACTCAGTTGACCATGAATTGTTGTTAGCTAGACTCAGTAACATTGGTCTCAGAGAAGGGACAGTAAATTGGTTTAGGAACTATCTTTCTGACAGAACACAATGTGTTTATACTGACAATCACAAGTCTAGCTTTCTAGAGATTAATAGAGGTGTCCCCCAGGGTTCCATTTTAGCTCCTGTGTTGTTCTCAATTTTTATTAGTGATTTGGGAAATGGGATGCAACCAGCTAAGTTCCATCTACAGTGCCTTGCGAAAGTATTCGGCCCCCTTGAACTTTGCGACCGTGTGCCAAATTTCAGGCTTCAAACATAAAGATATAAAACTGTATTTTTTTGTGAAGAATCAACAACAAGTGGGACACAATCATGTAGTGGAACGACATTTATTGGATATTTCAAACTTTTTTAACAAATCAAAAACTGAAAAATTGGGCGTGCAAAATTATTCAGCCCCTTTACTTTCAGTGCAGCAAACTCTCTCCAGAAGTTCAGTGAGGATCTCTGAATGATCCAATGTTGACCTAAATGACTAATGATGATAAATACAATCCACCTGTGTGTAATCAAGTCTCCGTATAAATGCACCTGCACTGTGATAGTCTTAGAGGTCCGTTAAAAGCGCAGAGAGCATTATGAAGAATAAGGAACACACCAGGCAGGTCCGAGATACTGTTGTGAAGAAGTTTAAAGCCGGATTTGGATACAAAAAGATTTCCCAAGCTTTAAACATCCCAAGGAGCACTGTGCAAGCGATAATATTGAAATGGAAGGAGTATCAGACCACTGCAAATCTACCAAGACCTGGCCGTCCCTCTAAACTTTCAGCTCATACAAGGAGAAGACTGATCAGAGATGCAGCCAAGAGGCCCATGATCACTCTGGATGAACTGCAGAGATCTACAGCTGAGGTGGGAGACTCTGTCCATAGGACAACAATCAGTCGTATATTGCACAAATCTGGCCTTTATGGAAGAGTGGCAAGAAGAAAGCCATTTCTTAAAGATATCCATAAAAAGTGTTGTTTAAAGTTTGCCACAAGCCACCTGGGAGACAAACCAAACATGAGGAAGAAGGTGCTCTGGTCAGATGAAACCAAAATTGAACTTTTTGGCAACAATGCAAAACGTTATGTTTGGCGTAAAAGCAACACAGCTCATCACCCTGAACACACCATCCCCACTGTCAAACATGGTGGTGGCAGCATTATGGTTTGGGCCTGCTTTTCTTCAGCAGGGACAGGGAAGATGGTTAAAATTGATGGGAAGATGGATGGAGCCAAATACAGGACCATTCTGGAAGAAAACCTGATGGAGTCTGCAAAAGACCTGAGACTGGGATGGAGATTTGTCTTCCAACAAGACAATGATCCAAAACATAAAGCAAAATCTACAATGGAATGGTTCAAAAATAAACATATCCAGGTGTTAGAATGGCCAAGTCAAAGTTCAGACCTGAATCCAATCGAGAATCTGTGGAATGAACTGAAAACTGCTGTTCACAAATGCTCTCCATCCAACCTCACTGAGCTCAAGCTGTTTTGCAAGGAGGAATGGGAAAACATTTCAGTCTCTCGATGTGCAAAACTGATAGAGACATACCCCAAGCGACTTACAGCTGTAATCGCAGCAAAAGGTGGCGCTACAAAGTATTAACTTAAGGGGGCTGAATAATTTTGCACGCCCAATTTTTCAGTTTTTGATTTGTTAAAAAAGTTTGAAATATCCAATAAATGTCGTTCCACTTCATGATTGTGTCCCACTTGTTGTTGATTCTTCACAAAAAAATACAGTTTTATATCTTTATGTTTGAAGCCTGAAATGTGGCAAAAGGTCGCAAAGTTCAAGAGGGCCGAATACTTTCGCAAGGCACTGTGGATGCAGATGATACAGTCATCTATTCATGTACCCCTTCTCTGGTTCAGGCTGTTGAAGAGCTCCATAATCCTTTTCAGTCACTGCAGGACTCCCTTTATGGTCTCAAACTGGTCTTGAATGTACAAACAAGTAAATGCATGACCTTTACCAGAACTAGAACTCTGCCAGAGAACGTTAGCATTGTCACATGTGGTGGCTTATCCATTGAAGAAATGTCTTCCTACAAATACCTAGGTATTTGATTGGATGACAAGTTGTCCTTTAAAGTTCATGTGGATAATCTTGTGACAAAGCTTACATTTAAATGTTTATTTTCGTAATAAGGCTTGCTTCCCGCTTATGGCTAGAAAGAAGCTTGTTCAGGCCATTTCTCTGTGTAATTGATTATGGTGACTTGTTGTATTTGCATGCAGCCTCCTCTGTCTAACAGAGACTGGACTCTGTTTATCATGTAGCCTCCTCTGTTTATCATGCAGCCTCCTCTGTCTAACAGAGACTGGACTCTGTTTATCATGCAGCCTCCTCTGTCTAACAGAGACTGGACTCTGTTTATCATGCAGCCTCCTCTGTCTAACAGAGACTGGACTCTGTTTATCAAGCAGCCTCCTCTGTCTGACAGAGACTGGACTCTGTTTATCATGCAGCCTCCTCTGTCTGACAGAGACTGGACTCTGTTTATCATGCAGCCTCCTCTGTTTATCATGCAGCCTCCTCTGTCTGACAGAGACTGGACTCTGTTTATCATGCAGCCTCCTCTGTCTAACAGAGACTGGACTCTGTTTATCATGTAGCCTCCTCTGTTTATCATGCAGCCTCCTCTGTCTAACAGAGACTGGACTCTGTTTATCATGCAGCCTCCTCTGTCTGACAGAGACTGGACTCTGTTTATCATGCAGCCTCCTCTGTTTATCATGCAGCCTCCTCTGTCTGACAGAGACTGGACTCTGTTTATCATGCAGCCTCCTCTGTCTAACAGAGACTGGACTCTGTTTATCATGTAGCCTCCTCTGTTTATCATGCAGCCTCCTCTGTCTAACAGAGACTGGACTCTGTTTATCATGCAGCCTCCTCTGTCTAACAGACTGGACTCTGTTTATCATGCAGCCTCCTCTGTCTGACAGAGACTGGACTCTGTTTATCAAGCAGCCTCCTCTGTCTTACAGAGACTGGACTCTGTTTATCATGCAGCCTCCTCTGTCTAACAGAGACTGGACTCTGTTTATCATGCAGCCTCCTCTGTCTGACAGAGACTGGACTCTGTTTATCATGCAGCCTCCTCTGTTTATCATGCAGCCTCCTCTGTCTGACAGAGACTGGACTCTGTTTATCATGCAGCCTCCTCTGTTTATCATGCAGCCTCCTCTGTCTAACAGAGACTGGACTCTGTTTATCATGCAGCCTCCTCTGTCTGACAGAGACTGGACTCTGTTTATCAAGCAGCCTCCTCTGTCTTACAGAGACTGGACTCTGTTTATCATGCAGCCTCCTCTGTCTAACAGAGACTGGACTCTGTTTATCATGCAGCCTCCTCTGTCTGACAGAGACTGGACTCTGTTTATCATGTAGCCTCCTCTGTCTTACAGAGACTGGACTCTGTTTATCATGCAGCCTCCTCTGTCTAAGAGAGACTGGACTCTGTTTATCATGCAGCCTCCTCTGTCTGACAGAGACTCTGTTTATCATGTAGCCTCCTCTGTCTAACAGAGACTGGACTCTGTTTATCATGCAGCCTCCTCTGTCTGACAGAGACTCTGTTTATCATGCAGCCTCCTCTGTCTTACAGAGACTGGACTCTGTTTATCATGCAGCCTCCTCTGTCTAACAGAGACTGGACTCTGTTTATCATGCAGCCTCCTCTGTCTAAGAGAGACTGGACTCTGTTTATCATGCAGCCTCCTCTGTCTGACAGAGACTGGACTCTGTTTATCATGTAGCCTCCTCTGTCTTACAGAGACTGGACTCTGTTTATCATGCAGCCTCCTCTGTCTAAGAGAGACTGGACTCTGTTTATCATGCAGCCTCCTCTGTCTAACAGAGACTGGACTCTTTTATCATGCAGCCTCCTCTGTCTAACAGAGACTGGACTCTTTTATCATGCAGCCTCCTCTGTCTGACAGAGACTGGACTCTTTTATCATGCAGCCTCCTCTGTCTAACAGAGACTGGACTCTTTTATCATGCAGCCTCCTCTGTCTAAGAGAGACTGGACTCTGTTTATCATGCAGCCTCCTCTGTCTGACAGATACTCTGTTTATCATGTAGCCTCCTCTGTCTAACAGAGACTGGACTCTGTTTATCATGCAGCCTCCTCTGTCTAACAGAGACTGGACTCTTTTATCATGCAGCCTCCTCTGTCTAACAGAGACTGGACTCTTTTATCATGCAGCCTTGGGCTTTATTACAAATGCCAAGTCACTCACCCACCATTGCACCAAATAGAAGGTTGTACTTTACATTATATTCTCAGAAAACTACATTTGTATGTGTTCATCTACAAAGCCCTTTTGGGTAAACTCCCTCTTAACATCTGTAGTCTGGTCTCCTTCACCACCAGCAGTTACCATACCCGGTCTGCCAGGTGGTTGCTATGTTACCATACCCGGTCTGCCAGGTGGTTGCTATGTTACCATACCCGGTCTGCCAGGTGGTTGCTATGTTACCATACCAGGTCTGCCAGGTGGTTGCTATGTTACCATACCCGGTCTGCCAGGTGGTTGCTATGGTACCATACCCGGTCTGCCAGGTGGTTGCTATGTTACCATACCCGGTCTGCCAGGAGGTTGCTATGTTACCATACCCGGTCTGCCAGGAGGTTGCTATGTTACCATACCCGGTCTGCCAGGAGGTTGCTATGTTACCATACCCGGTCTGCCAGGTGGTTGCTATGTTACCATACCCGGTCTGCCAGGTGGTTGCTATGTTACCATACCCGGTCTGCCAGGTGGTTGCTATGTTACCATACCCCCGGTCTGCCAGGTGGTTGCTATGTTACCATACCCGGTCTGCCAGGTGGTTGCTATGTTACCATACCCGGTCTGCCAGGTGGTTGCTATGTCTGCCAGGTGGTTGCTATGTTACCATACCCGGTCTGCCAGGAGGTTGCTATGTTACCATATCCGGTCTGTCAGGTGGTTGCTATGTTACCATACCCGGTCTGCCAGGTGGTTGCTATGTTACCATACCCGGTCTGCCAGGAGGTTGCTATGTTACCATACCCGGTCTGCCAGGAGGTTGCTATGTTACCATACCCGGTCTGCCAGGAGGTTGCTATGTTACCATACCCGGTCTGCCAGGTGGTTGCTATGTTACCATACCCGGTCTGCCAGGTGGTTGCTATGTTACCATACCCGGTCTGCCAGGAGGTTGCTATGTTACCATACCCGGTCTGCCAGGTGGTTGCTATGTTACCATACCCGGTCTGCCAGGTGGTTGCTATGTTACCATAGGTGGTTGCTATGTTACCGGTCTGCCAGGTGGTTGCTATGTTACCATACCCGGTCTGCCAGGAGGTTGCTATGTTACCATACCCGGTCTGCCAGGTGGTTGCTATGTTACCATACCCGGTCTGCCAGGTGGTTGCTATGTTACCATACCCGGTCTGCCAGGTGGTTGCTATGTTACCATACCCGGTCTGCCAGGTGGTTGCTATGTTACCATACCCGGTCTGCTAGGTGGTTGCTATGTTACCATACCCGGTCTGCCAGGTGGTTGCTATGTTACCATACCCGGTCTGCCAGGTGGTTGCTACTTAAAGTCCCCAGGACATTCACAGTACAAGACTGCCTTCTCTTCTTGTGCACCAGAGGCATGGAATAGTCTAGAATCCCTGCTTCACCTAGATGTGTTAGTGCTACTGAATCCCTGCTTCATCTAGATGTGTTAGTGCTACTGAATCCCTGCTTCATCTAGATGTGTTAGTGCTACTGAATCCCTGCTTCATCTAGATGTGTTAGTGCTACTGAATCCCTGCTTCATCTAGATGTGTTAGTGCTACTGAATCCCTGCTTCATCTAGATGTGTTAGTGCCACTGAATGGAATAGTCTAGAATCCCTGCTTCATCTAGATGTGTTAGTGCTACTGAATGGAATAGTCTAGAATCCCTGCTTCATCTAGATATGTTAGTGACCCTGAATGGAATAGTCTAGAATCCCTGCTTCATCTAGATGTGTTAGTGACCCTGAATGGAATAGTCTAGAATCCCTGCTTCATCTAGACATGTTAGTGCTACTGAATGGAATAGTCTAGAATCCATGCTTCATCTAGATGTGTTAGTGCTACTGAATGGAATAGTCTACAATCCATGCTTCATCTAGATGTGTTAGTGCTACTGAATGGAATAGTCTACAATCCATGCTTCATCTAGATGTGTTAGTGCTACTGAATGGAATAGTCTAGAATCCATGCTTCATCTAGATGTGTTAGTGACCCTGAATGGAATAGTCTACAATCCATGCTTCATCTAGATGTGTTAGTGCTACTGAATGGAATAGTCTAGAATCCATGCTTTATCTAGATGTGTTAGTGCCCTGAATGGAATAGTCTAGAATCCCTGCTTCATCTAGATGTGTTAGTGACCCTGAATGGAATAGTCTACAATCCATGCTTCATCTAGATGTGTTAGTGACCCTGAATCAATTTAAAATATTGATGGGAGACTCTGTTATGGAGTGTAAATGCTTTTTTTTAGGCTGGATCATGTTGTAATGTTTTGATTATTGATTATTGCTGCTACCTTGGCCTGGTCTCCCTTAAAGAGACTCTGGGTCTCAATGGGCTTTTCCTGTTAAATAAAACCAATTAAACATTCTGAAATGGATCGAATAAAATATATACACACTAAATGAAATGCCTTACTTACATTAGTATTCAGACCCTTTGCTATGAGACTCGAAATTGAGCTGAGGTGCATCCATCCCATTGATTATCTTTGAGATGTATCTACAACTTCATTGGAGTACACCTGTGGTAAATTCAATTGATTTAAGAGATTTGGAAATGCACACACCTGTCTATATAAGGTCCCACAGTTCACAGTGCATATCAGAGCAAAAACCAAGCCATGACATCAAAGGAATTTGTCCATAGAGAGAAAGGATTGTCTCGAGGCACAGATCTGGGGAAATGTTTAATGGATCAGTTGTTATTGTAATCTGGTATTTATCGTTTTCCCACCTGACTTTACATGGCTAGGCCTGATATCATGAGGGACAGCTGGTTGCTTTACATGGCTAGGCCTGATATCATGAGGGACAGCTGGTTACTTTACATGGCTAGGCCTGATATCATGAGGGACAGCTGGTTGCTTTACATGGCTAGGCCTGATATCATGAGGGACAGCTGGTTGCTTTACATGGCTAGGCCTGATATCATGAGGGACAGCTGGTTGCCTGATATTGAGGGACAGCTGGGCTAGGCCTGATATCATGAGAGGGACAGCTGGTTGACTTTACATGGCTAGGCCTGATATCATGAGGGACAGCTGGTTGCTTTACATGGCTAGGCCTGATATCATGAGGGACAGCTGGTTGACTTTACATGGCTAGGCCTGATATCATGAGAGGGACAGCTGGTTACTTTACATGGCTAGGCCTGATATCATGAGGGACAGCTGGTTACTTTACATGGCTAGGCCTGATATCATGAGGGACAGCTGGTTACTTTACATGGCTAGGCCTGATATCATGAGGGACAGCTGGTTACTTTACATGGCTAGGCCTGATATCATGAGGGACAGCTGGTTGACTTTACATGGCTAGGCCTGATATCATGAGGGACAGCTGGTTGACTTTACATGGCTAGGCCTGATATCATGAGGGACAGCTGGTTGACTTTACATGGCTAGGCCTGATATCATGAGGGACAGCTGGTTACTTTACATGGCTAGGCCTGATATCATGAGGGACAGCTGGTTGACTTTACATGGCTAGGCCTGATATCATGAGAGACAGCTGGTTGACTTTACATGGCTAGGCCTGATATCATGAGGACAGCTGGTTGACTTTATGGCAGGCCTGATATCATGAGGGACAGCTGGTTGACTTTACATGGCTAGGCCTGATATCATGAGGGACAGCTGGTTGACTTTACATGGCTAGGCCTGATATCATGAGGGACAGCTGGTTGACTTTACATGGCTAGGCCTGATATCATGAGGGACAGCTGGTTGACTTTACATGGCTAGGCCTGATATCATGAGGGACAGCTGGTTGACTTTACATGGCTAGGCCTGATATCATGAGGGACAGCTGGTTGACTTTACATGGCTAGGCCTGATATCATGAGGGACAGCTGGTTGACTTTACATGGCTAGGCCTGATATCATGAGGGACAGCTGGTTACTTTACATGGCTAGGCCTGATATCATGAGGGACAGCTGGCTGGTGAGGGACAGCTACTTTACATGGCTAGGCCTGATATCATGAGGGACAGCTGGTTACTTTACATGGCTAGGCCTGATATCATGAGGGACAGCTGGTTGACTTTACATGGCTAGGCCTGATATCATGAGGGACAGCTGGTTGACTTTACATGGCTAGGCCTGATATCATGAGGGACAGCTGGTTGACTTTACATGGCTAGGCCTGATATCATGAGGGACAGCTGGTTGACTTTACATGGCTAGGCCTGATATCATGAGGGACAGCTGGTTGACTTTACATGGCTAGGCCTGATATCATGAGGGACAGCTGGTTGACTTTACATGGCTAGGCCTGATATCATGAGGGACAGCTGGTTGACTTTACATGGCTAGGCCTGATATCATGAGGGACAGCTGGTTACTTTACATGGCTAGGCCTGATATCATGAGGGACAGCTGGTTGCTCGGTCACTTTAGCTAGCTGCAATTTTACATCTTTAAACCACCCAGTAAAAGGTAACGGGTTCTTTCTCATTTAAATCACCTTAAAGTAGATATCGTCTTTCTTCAGGAGACACATCTCCGCACTTTTGACCACTATCGTTTAAAAGGAAAGTGGATCGGTCAATCATATTCCAATTTTCATTCTAAAAACATGAGAAGCAGCCATTTTAATTAGTAAAAACATACCGTTCGCATAAGACCTTCTCACATAGACTTCTTTTTCCAGGACAATAGATTTCTGCCACTTACCTATTGGTTAGAGGGGAGGGCCGGCAGGTAGCCTAGTGGTTAGAGGGGAGGGCCGGCAGGTAGCCTAGTGGTTAGAGGGGAGGGCCGGCAGGTAGCCTAGTGGTTAGAGGGGAGGGCCGGCAGGTAGCCTAGTGGTTAGAGGGGAGGGCCGGTAGGTAGCCTAGTGGTTAGAGGGGAGGGCCGGCAGGTAGCCTAGTGGTTAGTGGAGGGGCCGGTAGGAGTGGATAGAGGGGAGGGCCGGCAGGTAGCCTAGTGGGTTAGGGGGAGGGCCGGCCAGGTAGCCTAGTGGTAGGTAGAGTGGGGGAGGGCCGGCAGGTAGCCTAGTGGTTAGAGGGGAGGGCCGGTAGGTAGCCTAGTGGATAGAGGGGAGGGCCGGCAGGTAGCCTAGTGGATAGAGGGGAGGGCCGGTAGGTAGCCTAGTGGTTAGAGGGGAGGGCCGGCAGGTAGCCTAGTGGATAGAGGGGAGGGCCGGCAGGTAGCCTAGTGGTTAGAGGGGAGGGCCGGCAGGTAGCCTAGTGGATAGAGCACTGGCCGAGTAACCGCAAGGTTGCTGGATCGAATCCCAGTTGAATGCATGCAGTCGTACAACTGACTAGGTATCCCCCTTAACTCACTACTGCTATCAGAAGAAACCTTTGTTGCTTTTGTATAATCTCAAATTGAGCTGTTTCTTGAGCTTAATTAATCAAACCCCCTGGAATGTCTCCTACCACAGTATAGGAATCAATGAAGGCTTATCTAAGGGGCCAAATGATTTGGTACAGCGCAAGATTAAGGAAGTGCAATATTAAACTACTCGGGGGAACTTACAAATAACATCTGGGATTTGGATATGGCATGTTCACACTCTTCATCCGCAGATTTACTAAAACAACAGTTTGACACTTCAGACAAAGTTTCATCTTCTTTCAACTCGATAAGCAGAAAATCGAATTGGATACCATGAAATTGGGGAGAAAAAGGGTAAAAAAATTATATATAAAAAATAAACAAAGGAAAATATATATTTTTATTCTCAGATCTCTCCTCTCTTTCCGTATTTGAGGAATCATTCTCCTCAAAATCTTTACCCTCAACAATAAGACAAGCATGTATTTCCCTTATTCTGAAAATGGAGAAAAAAAACCTTGTGTGGTTCGCGTAGGCAAATTTCTTTACTTAAATTGAAATGTAAACATACTTTCTATGATTGCCTGTCATTTTGAGTCAGTTCTTCCCTCCGTTATCCTTAAAAACGTCATTCTTTTTAAACATCAGACATCTTTATAATAATAACTTTATAACCCCTCTTCATCTGACACTCCAGAGATATTGTTATCACTTGATGCTGAGATGGAGGTTGATCAGGTTGAGATTATCAAACAGCCTAGTGGTTAGAGGGGAGGGCCGGTAGGTAGCCTAGTGGTTAGAGGGGAGGGCCGGCAGGTAGCCTAGTGGTTAGAGGGGAGGGCCGGTAGGTAGCCTAGTGGTTAGAGGGGAGGGGGGCAGGTAGCCTAGTGGTTAGAGGGGAGGGTGGCAGGTAGCCTAGTGGTTAGAGGGGAGGGCCGGCAGGTAGCCTAGTGGTTAGAGGGGAGGGCGGTAGGTAGCCTAGTGGTTAGAGGGGAGGGCCGGTAGGTAGCCTAGTGGTTAGAGGGGAGGGCCGGTAGGTAGCCTAGTGGTTAGAGGGGAGGGCCGGTAGGTAGCCTAGTGGTTAGAGGGGAGGGCCGGCAGGTAGCCTAGTGGATAGAGGGGAGGGTGGCAGGTAGCCTAGTGGTTAGAGGGGAGGGCCGGCAGGTAGCCTAGTGGTTAGAGGGGAGGGCCGGTAGGTAGCCTAGTGGTTAGAGGGGAGGGTCGGTAGGTAGACTAGTGGTTAGAGGGGAGGGCGGTAGGTAGCCTAGTGGTTAGAGGGGAGGGCCGGCAGGTAGCCTAGTGGTTAGAGGGGAGGGCCGGCAGGTAGCCTAGTGGTTAGAGAGGGCCGGTAGGTAGCCTAGTGGTTAGAGGGGAGGGCCGGTAGGTAGCCTAGTGGTTAGAGTAGGGCCGGCAGGTAGCCTAGTGGTTAGAGGGGAGGGCCGGCAGGTAGCCTAGTGGTTAGTGTAGGGCCGGTAGGTAGCCTAGTGGTTAGAGGGGAGGGCCGGCAGGTAGCCTAGTGGTTAGAGGGGAGGGCCGGCAGGTAGCCTAGTGGTTAGAGGGGAGGGCCGGCAGGTAGCCTAGTGGTTAGAGGGGAGGGCCGGTAGGTAGCCTAGTGGTTAGAGGGGAGGGCCGGTAGGTAGCCTAGTGGTTAGAGGGGAGGGCCGGCAGGTAGCCTAGTGGTTAGAGGGGAGGGCCGGTAGGTAGCCTAGTGGTTAGAGGGGAGGGCCGGTAGGTAGACTAGTGGTTAGAGGGGAGGGCCGGCAGGTAGCCTAGTGGTTAGAGGGGAGGGCCGGCAGGTAGCCTAGTGGTTAGAGGGGAGGGCCGGCAGGTAGCCTAGTGGTTAGAGTGTAGGGCCGGCAGGTAGCCTAGTGGTTAGAGGGGAGGGCCGGCAGGTAGCCTAGTGGTTAGAGGGGAGGGCCGGCAGGTAGCCTAGTGGTTAGAGGGGAGGGCCGGCAGGTAGCCTAGTGGTTAGTGTAGGGCCGGTAGGTAGCCTAGTGGTTAGAGTGGAGGGCCGGCAGGTAGCCTAGTGGTTAGAGGGGAGGGCCGGCAGGTAGCCTAGTGGTTAGAGGGGAGGGCCGGTAGGTAGACTAGTGGTTAGAGGGGAGGGCCGGTAGGTAGCCTAGTGGTTAGAGGGGAGGGCCGGTAGGTAGCCTAGTGGTTAGAGGGGAGGGCCGGTAGGTAGCCTAGTGGTTAGAGGGGAGGGCCGGTAGGTAGCCTAGTGGTTAGAGGGGAGGGGTGGCAGGTAGCCTAGTGGTTAGAGGGAGGGCCGGTAGGTAGCCTAGTGGTTAGAGGGGAGGGCCGGCAGGTAGCCTAGTGGTTAGAGGGGAGGGCCGGCAGGTAGCCTAGTGGTTAGAGGGGAGGGCCGGCAGGTAGCCTAGTGGTTAGAGGGGAGGGCCGGTAGGTAGCCTAGTGGTTAGAGGGGAGGGCCGGCAGGTAGCCTAGTGGTTAGAGGGGAGGGCCGGTAGGTAGCCTAGTGGTTAGAGGGGAGGGCCGGTAGGTAGCCTAGTGGTTAGAGGGGAGGGCCGGCAGGTAGCCTAGTGGTTAGAGGGGAGGGCCGGCAGGTAGCCTAGTGGTTAGAGGGGAGGGCCGGCAGGTAGCCTAGTGGTTAGAGGGGAGGGCCGGCAGGTAGCCTAGTGGTTAGAGGGGAGGGCGGTAGGTAGCCTAGTGGTTAGAGGGAAGGGCCGGCAGGTAGCCTAGTGGTTAGAGGGGAGGGCCGGCAGGTAGCCTCGTGGTTAGAGGGGAGGGAGGCAGGTAGCCTAGTGGTTAGAGTGTAGGGCCGGCAGGTAGCCTAGTGGTTAGAGGGGAGGGCCGGCAGGTAGCCTAGTGGTTAGAGGAGGGCCGGCAGGTAGCCTAGTGGTTAGAGGGAGGGGTGGCAGGTAGCCTAGTGGTTAGAGGGGAGGGTGGCAGGTAGCCTAGTGGTTAGAGGGGAGGGCCGGCAGGTAGCCTAGTGGTTAGAGGGGAGGGCCGGCAGGTAGCCTAGTGGTTAGAGGGGAGGGCCGGCAGGTAGCCTAGTGGTTAGAGGGGAGGGCCGGCAGGTAGCCTAGTGGTTAGAGTGGAGGGCCGGCAGGTAGCCTAGTGGTTAGAGGGGAGGGCCGGCAGGTAGCCTAGTAGTTAGAGGGAGGGCCGGCAGGTAGCCTAGTGGTTAGAGTGTAGGGCCGGCAGGTAGCCTAGTGGTTAGAGGGAGGGCCGGCAGGTAGCCTAGTGGTTAGAGAGGAGGGCCTGCAGGGTAGCCTAGTGGTTAGAGTGTAGAGGCGGCAGGTAGCCTAGTGGTTAGAGGGGAGGGCCGGCAGGGAGCCTAGTGGTTAGAGGAGGGCCGGCAGGTAGCCTAGTGGTTAGAGGGAGGGCCGGCAGGTAGACTAGTGGTTAGAGGGGAGGGTGGCAGGTAGCCTAGTGGTTAGAGGGGAGGGCCGGTAGGTAGACTAGTGGTTAGAGGGGAGGGGTGGCAGGTAGACTAGTGGTTAGAGGGGAGGGGTGGCAGGTAGCCTAGTGGTTAGAGGGGAGGGCCGGTAGGTAGACTAGTGGTTAGAGGGGAGGGCCGGCAGGTAGCCTAGTGGTTAGAGGGGAGGGCCGGCAGGTAGCCTAGTGGTTAGAGAGGAGGGCCGGCAGGTAGCCTAGTGGTTAGAGGGAGGGCGGTAGGTAGCCTAGTGGTTAGAGGGGAGGGCCGGCAGGTAGCCTAGTGGTTAGAGGGGAGGGCCGGCAGGTAGCCTAGTGGTTAGAGGGGAGGGCCGGTAGGTAGCCTAGTGGTTAGAGGGGAGGGCCGGCAGGTAGCCTAGTGGTTAGAGGGAGGGCCGGCAGGTAGCCTAGTGGTTAGAGGAGGGCCGGCAGGTAGCCTAGTGGTTAGAGGGGAGGGCCGGTAGGTAGCCTAGTGGTTAGAGGGGAGGGCCGGCAGGTAGCCTAGTGGTTAGAGGGAGGGCCGGCAGGTAGCCTAGTGGTTAGAGGGGAGGGCCGGCAGGTAGCCTAGTGGTTAGAGGGGAGGGCGGTAGGTAGCCTAGTGGTTAGAGGGGAGGGCCGGCAGGTAGCCTAGTGGTTAGAGGGGAGGGCCGGCAGGTAGCCTAGTGGTTAGAGGGGAGGGCCGGCAGGTAGCCTAGTGGTTAGAGGGGAGGGCCGGCAGGTAGCCTAGTGGTTAGAGGGGAGGGCCGGCAGGTAGCCTAGTGGTTAGAGGGGAGGGCCGGCAGGTAGCCTAGTGGTTAGAGGGAGGGGAGGCAGGTAGCCTAGTGGTTAGAGGGGAGGGCCGGCAGGTAGCCTAGTGGTTAGAGGGGAGGGCCGGCAGGTAGCCTAGTGGTTAGAGGGGAGGGCCGGCAGGTAGCCTAGTGGTTAGAGGGGAGGGCCGGTAGGTAGCCTAGTGGTTAGAGGGGAGGGCCGGCAGGTAGCCTAGTGGTTAGAGGGGAGGGCCGGCAGGTAGCCTAGTGGTTAGAGGAGGGCCGGCAGGTAGCCTAGTGGTTAGAGGAGGGCCGGCAGGTAGCCTAGTGGTTAGAGGGGAGGGCCGGCAGGTAGCCTAGTGGTTAGAGGGGAGGGCCGGCAGGTAGCCTAGTGGTTAGAGGAGGGCCGGCAGGTAGCCTAGTGGTTAGAGGGGAGGGCCGGTAGGTAGCCTAGTGGTTAGAGGGGAGGGCGGCAGGTAGCCTAGTGGTTAGAGGGGAGGGCCGGCAGGTAGCCTAGTGGTTAGAGGGGAGGGAGGCAGGTAGCCTAGTGGTTAGAGGGGAGGGCCGGCAGGTAGCCTAGTGGTTAGAGGGGAGGGCCGGCAGGTAGCCTAGTGGTTAGAGGGGAGGGCCGGCAGGTAGCCTAGTGGTTAGAGGGGAGGGCCGGCAGGTAGCCTAGTGGTTAGAGGGAGGGGTGGCAGGTAGCCTAGTGGTTAGAGGGGAGGGGTGGCAGGTAGCCTAGTGGTTAGAGGGGGAGGGCCGGCAGGTAGCCTAGTGGTTAGAGGGGAGGGCCGGCAGGTAGCCTAGTGGTTAGAGGGGAGGGCCGGCAGGTAGCCTAGTGGTTAGAGGGGAGGGCCGGCAGGTAGCCTAGTGGTTAGAGTGGAGGGCCGGCAGGTAGCCTAGTGGTTAGAGGGGAGGGCCGGCAGGTAGCCTAGTAGTTAGAGGGGAGGGCCGGCAGGTAGCCTAGTGGTTAGAGTGTAGGGCCGGCAGGTAGCCTAGTGGTTAGAGGGAGGGCCGGCAGGTAGCCTAGTGGTTAGAGAGGAGGGCCTGCAGGGTAGCCTAGTGGTTAGAGGTAGAGGCGGCAGGGTAGCCTAGTGGTTAGAGGGGAGGGCCGGTAGGTAGCCTAGTGGTTAGAGGGGAGGGCCGGCAGGTAGCCTAGTGGTTAGAGGGGAGGGGAGGCAGGTAGCCTAGTGGTTAGAGTGTAGGGCCGGCAGGTAGCCTAGTGGTTAGAGGGGGGCCGGCAGGTAGCCTAGTGGTTAGGGGAGGGCCGGTGCAGGTAGCCTAGTGGTTAGAGGAGGGCCGGCAGGTAGCCTAGTGGTTAGAGGGGAGGGGTGGCAGGTAGCCTAGTGGTTAGAGGGGAGGGTGGCAGGTAGCCTAGTGGTTAGAGGGGAGGGCCGGCAGGTAGCCTAGTGGTTAGAGGGGAGGGCCGGCAGGTAGCCTAGTGGTTAGAGGGGAGGGCCGGCAGGTAGCCTAGTGGTTAGAGGGGAGGGCCGGCAGGTAGCCTAGTGGTTAGAGTGGAGGGCCGGCAGGTAGCCTAGTGGTTAGAGGGGAGGGCCGGCAGGTAGCCTAGTAGTTAGAGGGGAGGGCCGGCAGGTAGCCTAGTGGTTAGAGTGTAGGGCCGGCAGGTAGCCTAGTGGTTAGAGGGGAGGGCCGGCAGGTAGCCTAGTGGTTAGAGAGGAGGGCCTGCAGGGTAGCCTAGTGGTTAGAGTGTAGAGGCGGCAGGGTAGCCTAGTGGTTAGAGGGGAGGGCAGGCAGGGAGCCTAGTGGTTAGAGGGGAGGGCCGGCAGGTAGCCTAGTGGTTAGAGGGGAGGGCCGGTAGGTAGACTAGTGGTTAGAGGGGAGGGTGGCAGGTAGCCTAGTGGTTAGAGGGGGAGGGCCGGTAGGTAGACTAGTGGTTAGAGGGGAGGGGTGGCAGGTAGACTAGTGGTTAGAGGGGAGGGGTGGCAGGTAGCCTAGTGGTTAGAGGGGAGGGCCGGTAGGTAGACTAGTGGTTAGAGGGGAGGCCGGCAGGTAGCCTAGTGGTTAGAGGGGAGGGCCGGCAGGTAGCCTAGTGGTTAGAGGGGAGGGCCGGCAGGTAGCCTAGTGGTTAGAGGGAGGGCCGGCAGGTAGCCTAGTGGTTAGAGGGGAGGGCCGGCAGGTAGCCTAGTGGTTAGAGGGGAGGGCCGGTAGGTAGCCTAGTGGTTAGAGGGGAGGGCCGGTAGGTAGCCTAGTGGTTAGAGGGGAGGGCCGGCAGGTAGCCTAGTGGTTAGAGGGGAGGGCCGGCAGGTAGCCTAGTGGTTAGAGGGGAGGGCCGGCAGGTAGCCTAGTGGTTAGAGGGGAGGGCCGGCAGGTAGCCTAGTGGTTAGAGGGGAGGGCCGGCAGGTAGCCTAGTGGTTAGAGGGGAGGGCCGGTAGGTAGCCTAGTGGTTAGAGGGGAGGGCCGGTAGGTAGCCTAGTGGTTAGAGGGGAGGGCGGCAGGTAGCCTAGTGGTTAGAGAGGGGAGGGCCGGCAGGTAGCCTAGTGGTTAGAGGGGGGAGGGCCGGCAGGTAGCCTAGTGGTTAGAGGGGAGGGCCGGCAGGTAGCCTAGTGGTTAGAGGGGAGGGCGGTAGGTAGCCTAGTGGTTAGAGGGGAGGGCCGGTAGGTAGCCTAGTGGTTAGAGGGGAGGGCCGGCAGGTAGCCTAGTGGTTAGAGGGGAGGGGAGGCAGGTAGCCTAGTGGTTAGAGGGGAGGGCCGGCAGGTAGCCTAGTGGTTAGAGGGGAGGGCCGGCAGGTAGCCTAGTGGTTAGAGGGGAGGGCCGGCAGGTAGCCTAGTGGTTAGAGGGGAGGGCCGGCAGGTAGCCTAGTGGTTAGAGGGGAGGGGTGGCAGGTAGCCTAGTGGTTAGAGGGGAGGGGTGGCAGGTAGCCTAGTGGTTAGAGGGGAGGGCCGGCAGGTAGCCTAGTGGTTAGAGGGGAGGGCCGGCAGGTAGCCTAGTGGTTAGAGGGGAGGCCGGCAGGTAGCCTAGTGGTTAGAGGGAGGGCCGGCAGGTAGCCTAGTGGTTAGAGTGGAGGGCCGGCAGGTAGCCTAGTGGTTAGAGGGGAGGGCCGGCAGGTAGCCTAGTAGTTAGAGGGGAGGGCCGGCAGGTAGCCTAGTGGTTAGAGTGTAGGGCCGGCAGGTAGCCTAGTGGTTAGAGGGGAGGGCCGGCAGGTAGCCTAGTGGTTAGAGAGGAGGGCCTGCAGGGTAGCCTAGTGGTTAGAGTGTAGAGGCGGCAGGGTAGCCTAGTGGTTAGAGGGGAGGGCCGGCAGGGAGCCTAGTGGTTAGAGGGGAGGGCCGGCAGGTAGCCTAGTGGTTAGAGGGGAGGGCCGGCAGGTAGCCTAGTGGTTAGAGGGGAGGGCCGGCAGGTAGCCTAGTGGTTAGAGGGAGGGCCGGTAGGTAGCCTAGTGGTTAGAGGGGGGCCGGCAGGTAGCCTAGTGGTTAGAGGGGAGGCCGGCAGGTAGCCTAGTGGTTAGAGGGGAGGGTGGCAGGTAGCCTAGTGGTTAGAGGGGAGGGTGGCAGGTAGCCTAGTGGTTAGGGGAGGGCCGGTAGGTAGCCTAGTGGTTAGAGGGGAGGGCCGGTAGGTAGCCTAGTGGTTAGAGGGGAGGGCCGGTAGGTAGCCTAGTGGTTAGAGGGGAGGGCCGGCAGGTAGCCTAGTGGTTAGAGGGGAGGAGGCAGGTAGTCTAGTGGTTAGAGGAGGGCCGGCAGGTAGCCTAGTGGTTAGAGGGGAGGGGCTGCAGGTAGCCTAGTGGTTAGAGTGTAGAGGAGGCAGGGTAGCCTAGTGGTTAGAGTGTAGGGGCGACAGGTTGCCTAGTGGTTAGAGTGTAGAGGAGGCAGGGTAGCCTAGTGGTTAGAGTGTAGAGGGCGGTAGGTAGCCTAGTGGTTAGAGTGTAGGGGCGGCAGGTAGCCTAGTGGTTAGAGTGTAGGGGTGGCAGGTAGCCTAGTGGTTAGAGTGTAGGGGAGGCAGGTAGCCTAGTGGTTAGAGTGTAGAGGAGGTAGGGTAGCCTAGTGGTTAGAGTGTAGAGGAGGTAGGGTAGCCTAGTGGTTAGAGTGTAGAGGAGGTAGGGTAGCCTAGTGGTTAGAGTGTAGAGGAGGTAGGGTAGCCTAGTGGTTAGAGTGTAGAGGCGGCAGGGTAGCCTAGTGGTTAGAGTGTAGGGGAGGCAGGTAGCCTAGTGGTTAGTGTGTAGAGGTGGCAGGTAGCCTAGTGGTTAGAGTGTAGAGGCCGGCAGGTAGCCTAGTGGTTAGTGTGTAGGGCTAGTAACTGAAAGGTTGCTGGATCAAATCTCCAAGCTGAGAAGGTAAAACACACTGTCGTTCTGTTGTTCTGCCCCTGAACAGGCAGTTAACCCACTGTTCCTAGGCTGTCATTGTAAATAAGAATTTGTTCTTAACTGACTTGCCTGGTTAAATAAAGGTTAAATAATATGTCTAGTTAAATAAAGGTTATCAGATCTGCATGTTACTAAACTTCCACAATCTGGATTCCCTGAACTCTCAAGAACCAATGGGAAGAGGACTTAGGTGAACAACTTTCAGACAAAACTCGTCAGAGTATGCTTCATACTCTGACATTCTTCATCTATATATATCTTAGCAAACGTCTCAAGAATTGATATCCAGAAATCTGTCAATTCTGTGCATATGATGCTACTTTATTACACATGTTTTGGAAATTCCTGAAATTGACAGATTTCTGGATATCAATTCTTGAGATGTTTTCTAAGATACTGGAGAGACCTATAGAACCTTCTGCCTTTATTGCATCATTCAGAGGGGCACCCCTCTAAACAGTTCTATGGGCAACATGCTGGCATGTACTACTCTTCTAGCTATTATACTATTTAAGTGGAAGGATCGGTTTCCTCCTACTTTAAACAATTGGAAAAAGGAAGTTATGCAACATTTCAATTTTCATAACATTTACATTTAAGTCATTTAGCAGACGCTCTTATCCAGAGCGACTTACAAATTAAACCCAAATTATAATTTGTATCATTATTTTATTAGTTATTATTATTATTATCATATTTATTTATTATTATTTATTACTTTTTGTTTTATAATATCTTTGTATTAGTATAAAAAACTATTTGAATAACAACTCCAAAAAGTTGTTATTCAGGCAGAAGTTTGCATCCTGTAGCTCCAACTCCAAAAAGTTGTTATTCAGGCAGAAGTTTGCATCCTGTAGCTCCAACTCCAAAAAGTTCTGGGACACTGTGAAGTCCATGGAGAACAAGAGCACTGTGAAGTCCATGGAGAACAAGAGCACTGTGAAGTCCATGGAGAACAAGAGCACTGTGAAGTCCATGGAGAACAAGAGCACTGTGAAGTCCATGGAGAACAAGAGCACTGTGAAGTCCATGGAGAACAAGAGCACTGTGAAGTCCATGGAGAACAAGAGCACTGTGAAGTCCATGGAGAACAAGAGCACTGTGAAGTCCATGGAGAACAAGAGCACTGTGAAGTCCATGGAGAACAAGAGCACTGTGAAGTCCATGGAGAACAAGAGCACTGTGAAGTCCATGGAGAACAAGAGCACTGTGAAGTCCATGGAGAACAAGAGCACTGTGAAGTCCATGGAGAACAAGAGCACTGTGAAGTCCATGGAGAACAAGAGCACTGTGAAGTCCATGGAGAACAAGAGCTCTGTGAAGTCCATGGAGAACAAGAGCACTGTGAAGTCCATGGAGAACAAGAGCACTGTGAAGTCCATGGAGAACAAGAGCACTGTGAAGTCCATGGAGAACAAGAGCACTGTGAAGTCCATGGAGAACAAGAGCACTGTGAAGTCCATGGAGAACAAGAGCACTGTGAAGTCCATGGAGAACAAGAGCACCTCCTCCCAGCTGCCCACTGCACTGAGGCTAAGTAACACGGTCACCACCGATAAATCCATGAATATCGAAAACTTCAACAAGCATTTCTCAACGGCTGGCCATGCCTTCCGCCTGGCTACTCCAACCTCGGCCAACAGCTCCGGCCCCCCCGCAGCTCCTCGCCCAAGCCTCTCCAGGTTCTCCTTTACCCAAATCCAGATAGCAGATGTTCTGAAAGAGCTGCAAAACCTGGACCCGTATAAATCAGCTGGGCTTGACAATCTGGACCCTCTATTTCTGAAACTATCCGCCGCCATTGTCGCAACCCCTATTACCAGCCTGTTCAACCTCTCTTTCATATCGTCTGAGATCCCCAAGGATTGGAAAGCTGCCGCGGTCATCCCCCTCTTCAAAGGGTGAGGCACCCTGGACCCAAACTGTTACAGACCTATATCCATCCTGCCCTGCCTATCTAAGGTCTTCGAAAGCCAAGTCAACAAACAGATCACTGACCATCTCGAATCCCACCGTACCTTCTCCGCTGTGCAATCTGGTTCCGAGCCGGTCACGGGTGCACCTCAGCCACGCTCAAGGTACTAAACGATATCATAACCACAATCGATAAGAGACATTACTGTACAGCCGTCTTCATCGACCTGGCTAAGGCTTTCGACTCTGTCAATCACCATATTCTTATCGGCAGACTCAGTAGCCTCGGTTTATCTAATGACTGCCTTGCCTGGTTCACCAACTATGTTGTCCGGTCCTCTGGCAGTCTCTATGGGGGTACCACAGGGTTCAATTCTCGGGCCGACGCTTTTCTCTGTTTATATCACTGATGTTGCTCTTGCTGCGGGCGATTCCCTGATCCACCTCTACGCAGACGACACCATTCTGTATATTCTGTATACTTCTGGCCCTTCCTTGGACACTGTGCTATCTAACCTCCAAACGAGCTTCAATGCCATACAACACTCCTTCCGTGGCCTCCACCTGCTCTTAAACGCTAGTAAAACCAAATAAATGCTTTTCAACCGTTCGCTGCCTGCATCCGCACGCCCGACTAGCATCACCACCCTGGATGGTTCCGACCTAAAATATGTGGACATCTATAAGTAGATAGGTGTGTGGCTAGACTGCAAACTCTCCTTCCAGACTCATATCAAACATCTCCAATCTAAAATCAAATCTAGAGTCGGCTTTCTATTCCGCAACAAAGCCTCCTTCACTCACGCCGCCAAACTTACCCTAGTAAAACTGACTATCCTAACGATCCTCGACTTCGGCGATGTCATCTACAAAATAGCTTCCAATACTCTACTCAGCAAACTGGATGCAGTTTATCACAGTGCCATCCGTTTTGTTACTAAAGCACCTAATACCACCCACCACTGCGACCTGCATGCTCTAGTCGGCTGGCCCTCGCTACATGTTCGTCGCCAGACCCACTGGCTCCAGGTCATCTACAAGTCTATGCTAGGTAAAGCTCCGCCTTATCTCAGTTCACTGGTCACGATGGCAACACCCACCCGTAGCACGCGCTCCAGCAGGTGTATCTCACTGATCATCCCTAAAGCCAACACCTCATTTGGCCGCCTTTCCTTCCAGTTCTCTTGCTGCCTGCGACTGGAACGAATTGCAAAAAATCTCTGAAGTTGGAGACTTTTATCTCCCTCACCAACTTTAAACATCTGCTATCTGAGCAGCTAACCGATCGCTGCAGCTGTACATAGTCCATCGGTATATAGCCCACCTAATCTACCTACCTCATCCCCATACTGTTTTTATTTGATTTACTTTTCTGCTCTTTTGCACACCAGTATCTCTACCTGTACATGACCATCTGATCATTTATCACTCCAGTGTTAATCTGCTAAATTGTAATTATTCGCTCCTATGGCCTATTTATTGCCTACCTCCTCATGCCTTTTGCACACAATGTATATAGATTCTCTTTTTTTCTCTACTATGTTATTGACTTGTTTATTGTTTACTCCCTGTGTTGTTGTCTGTTCACACTGCTATGCTTTATCTTGGCCAGGTCGCAGTTGCAAATGAGAACTTGTTCTCAACTAGCCTACCTGGTTAAATAAAGGTGAAATAAAAAATAAAAAATATATTACTCATTGTATATGATTTGGTAGGGGATCTGTGTGCTCTGTTAGAGCATGGGGGGTTGATTTGTAGGGGATCTGTGTGCTCTGTTAGAGCACGGGGGGTTGATTTGGTAGGGATCTATGTGCTCTGTTAGAGCATGGGGAACAATTTGGTAGGGGATCTGTGTGCTCTGTTAGAGCATGGGGGGTTGATTTGGTAGGGGATCTGTGTGCTCTGTTAGAGCACGGGGGGTAGATTTGGTAGGGGATCTGTGTGCTCTGTTAGAGCACGGGGGGAAGATTTGGTAGGGGATCTGTGTGCTCTGTTAGAGCACGGGGGGTAGATTTGGTAGGGGATCTGTGTGCTCTGTTAGAGCATGGGGGTTGATTTGGTAGGGGATCTGTGTGTTCTGTTAGAGCATGGGGGGTTGATTTGGTAGGGGATCTGTGTGTTCTGTTAGAGCATGGGGGAGTAGATTTGGTAGGGGATCTGTGTGTTCTGTTAGAGCACGGGGAGTAGATTTGGTAGGGGATCTGTGTGCTCTGTTAGAGCATGGGGGTAGATTTGGTAGGGGATCTGTGTGTTCTGTTAGAGCATGGGGGGTAGATTTGGTAGGGGATCTGTGTGCTCTGTTAGAGCATGGGGGTTGATTTGGTAGGGGATCTGTGTGTTCTGTTAGAGCATGGGGGGTAGATTTGGTAGGGGATCTGTGTGCTCTGTTAGAGCATGGGGGTTGATTTGGTAGGGGATCTGTGTGCTCTGTTAGAGAATGGGAGGGTGCTCTGTTAGAGAATGGGAGGGGTGTTCTGTTAGAGAATGGGATTTGGGTGCTCTGTTAGAGAATGGGAGGGGTGTTCTGTTAGAGAATGGGAGGGGTGCTCTGTTAGAGAATGGGAGGGTGTTCTGTTAGAGAATGGGAGGGGTGTTCTGTTAGAGAATGGGAGGGGTGTTCTGGGTGTTCTGTTAGAGAATGGGAGGGGTGTTCTGTTAGAGAATGGGAGGGGTGTTCTGGGTGTTCTGTTAGAGAATGGGAGGTGTTCTGGGTGTTCTGTTAGAGAATGGGAGGGGTGCTCTGTTAGAGAATGGGAGGGGTGTTCTGTTAGAGAATGGGAGGGGTGCTCTGTTAGAGAATGGGAGGGGTGTTCTGTTAGAGAATGGGAGGGGTGTTCTGTTAGAGAATGGGAGGGATCTGGGTGTTCTGTTAGAGAATGGGAGGGGTGTTCTGTTAGAGAATGGGAGGGGTGTTCTGTTAGAGAATGGGAGGGGTGTTCTGTTAGAGAATGGGAGGGGTGTTCTGTTAGAGAATGGGAGGTGTTCTGGGTGTTCTGTTAGAGAATGGGAGGGGTGTTCTGTGCGCTCTGTTAGAGAATGGGAGGGGTGCTCTGTGTGCTCTGTTAGAGAATGGGAGGGGTGCTCTGTTAGAGAATGGGAGGGTGCTCTGTTAGAGAATGGGAGGGGTGTTCTGTTAGAGAATGGGAGGGGTGTTCTGTTAGAGAATGGGAGGGTGTTCTGTTAGAGAATGGGAGGGGTGCTCTGTTAGAGAATGGGAGGGGTGCTCTGTTAGAGAATGGGAGGGGTGCTCTGTTAGAGAATGGGAGGGGTGTTCTGTTAGAGAATGGGAGGGGTGTTCTGTTAGAGAATGGGAGGGGTGCTCTGTTAGAGAATGGGAGGGGTGCTCTGTTAGAGAATGGGAGGGGTGCTCTGTTAGAGAATGGGAGGGGTGTTCTGTTAGAGAATGGGAGGGGTGCTCTGTTAGAGAATGGGAGGGGTGTTCTGTTAGAGAATGGGAGGGGTGTTCTGTTAGAGAATGGGAGGGGTGTTCTGTGTGTTCTGTTAGAGAATGGGAGGGGTGTTCTGTGTGTTCTGTTAGAGAATGGGAGGGGTGCTCTGTTAGAGAATGGGAGGGGTGCTCTGTGTGTTCTGTTAGAGAATGGGAGGGGTGTTCTGTGTGTTCTGTTAGAGAATGGGAGGGGTGTTCTGTGTGTTCTGTTAGAGAATGGGAGGGTGTTCTGGGTGTTCTGTTAGAGAATGGGAGGGTGTTCTGGGTGTTCTGTTAGAGAATGGGAGGGGTGTTCTGGGTGTTCTGTTAGAGAATGGGAGGGGTGTTCTGGGTGTTCTGTTAGAGAATGGGAGGGGTGTTCTGGGTGTTCTGTTAGAGAATGGGAGGGGTGTTCTGGGTGTTCTGTTAGAGAATGGGAGGGTGTTCTGGGTGTTCTGTTAGAGAATGGGAGGGTGTTCTGGGTGTTCTGTTAGAGAATGGGAGGGGTGTTCTGGGTGTTCTGTTAGAGAATGGGAGGGGTGTTCTGGGTGTTCTGTTAGAGAATGGGAGGGTGTTCTGGGTGTTCTGTTAGAGAATGGGAGGGTGTTCTGGGTGTTCTGTTAGAGAATGGGAGGGGTGTTCTGTGTGTTCTGTTAGAGAATGGGAGGGGTGTTCTGGGTGTTCTGTTAGAGAATGGGAGGGGTGTTCTGGGTGTTCTGTTAGAGAATGGGAGGGGTGTTCTGGGTGTTCTGTTAGAGAATGGGAGGGGTGTTCTGGGTGTTCTGTTAGAGAATGGGAGGGGTGTCTGTGTGTTCTGTTAGAGAATGGGAGGGTGTTCTGTGTGTTCTGTTAGAGAATGGGAGGGGTGTTCTGGGTGTTCTGTTAGAGAATGGAGGGGTGTTCTGGGTGTTCTGTTAGAGAATGGGAGGGGTGTTCTGGGTGTTCTGTTAGAGAATGGGAGGGTGTTCTGTTAGAGAATGGGAGGGGTGTTCTGTTAGAGAATGGGAGGGGTGTTCTGTTAGAGAATGGGAGGGGTGCTCTGTTAGAGAATGGGAGGGGTGCTCTGTTAGAGAATGGGAGGGTGTTCTGTTAGTGGGTGTTCTGTTAGAGAATGGGAGGGGTGTTCTGGGTGTTCTGTTAGAGAATGGGAGGGTGTTCTGGGTGTTCTGTTAGAGAATGGGAGGGTGTTCTGTTAGAGAATGGGAGGGGTGTTCTGGGTGTTCTGTTAGAGAATGGGAGGGGTGCTCTGTTAGAGAATGGGAGGGGTGCTCTGTTAGAGAATGGGAGGGGTGTTCTGTTAGAGAATGGGAGGGTGTTCTGTTAGAGAATGGGAGGGGTGTTCTGGGTGTTCTGTTAGAGAATGGGAGGGGTGTTCTGGGTGTTCTGTTAGAGAATGGGAGGGGTGTTCTGTTAGAGAATGGAGGGGTGTTCTGTTAGAGAATGGGGGGTGTTCTGTTAGAGAATGGGAGGGTGTTCTGTTAGAGAATGGGAGGGGTGCTCTGTTAGAGAATGGGGGGGTGCTCTGTTAGAGAATGGGAGGGGTGCTCTGTTAGAGAATGGGAGGGGTGTTCTGTTAGAGAATGGGAGGGGTGCTCTGTTAGAGAATGGGAGGGTGTTCTGTTAGAGAATGGGGGGGTGTTCTGTTAGAGAATGGGAGGGTGTTCTGTGTGTTCTGTTAGAGAATGGGAGGGGTGTTCTGTGTGTTCTGTTAGAGAATCTGGGTGCTCTGTTAGAGAATGGGAGGGGTGCTCTGTGTGTTCTGTTAGAGAATGGGGGGGTGTTCTGTGTGTTCTGTTAGAGAATGGGAGGGGTGTTCTGTGTGTTCTGTTAGAGAATGGGAGGTGTTCTGGGTGTTCTGTTAGAGAATGGGAGGGGTGTTCTGGGTGTTCTGTTAGAGAATGGGAGGGGTGTTCTGGGTGTTCTGTTAGAGAATGGGAGGGGTGTTCTGGGTGTTCTGTTAGAGAATGGGAGGGGTGTTCTGTTAGAGAATGGGAGGGGTGTTCTGTTAGAGAATGGGAGGGGTGTTCTGTTAGAGAATGGGAGGGGTGCTCTGTTAGAGAATGGGAGGGGTGTTCTGTTAGAGAATGGGAGGGGTGTTCTGTTAGAGAATGGGAGGGGTGTTCTGTTAGAGAATGGGAGGGGTGTTCTGGGTGTTCTGTTAGAGAATGGGAGGGTGTTCTGGGTGTTCTGTTAGAGAATGGGAGGGGTGTTCTGTTAGAGAATGGGAGGGGTGTTCTGGGTGTTCTGTTAGAGAATGGGAGGGGTGCTCTGTTAGAGAATGGGAGGGGTGCTCTGTTAGAGAATGGGAGGTGTTCTGTTAGAGAATGGGAGGGGTGTTCTGTTAGAGAATGGGAGGGGTGTTCTGGGTGTTCTGTTAGAGAATGGGAGGGGTGTTCTGGGTGTTCTGTTAGAGAATGGGGGGGTGTTCTGTTAGAGAATGGGAGGGGTGTTCTGTTAGAGAATGGGAGGGGTGTTCTGTTAGAGAATGGGAGGGGTGTTCTGTTAGAGAATGGGAGGGGTGTTCTGTTAGAGAATGGGAGGGGTGCTCTGTTAGAGAATGGGAGGGGTGCTCTGTTAGAGAATGGGAGGGGTGCTCTGTTAGAGAATGGGAGGGGTGTTCTGTTAGAGAATGGGAGGGTGCTCTGTTAGAGAATGGGAGGGTGTTCTGTTAGAGAATGGGAGGGGTGTTCTGTTAGAGAATGGGAGGGGTGTTCTGTGTGTTCTGTTAGAGAATGGGAGGGGTGTTCTGTGTGTTCTGTTAGAGAATGG
This sequence comes from Oncorhynchus nerka, assembly GCF_034236695.1. NCBI lineage: Eukaryota > Metazoa > Chordata > Actinopteri > Salmoniformes > Salmonidae > Oncorhynchus > Oncorhynchus nerka. The sequence goes on from NC_088415.1 coordinate 96,104,954, forward strand.
GAGGGGTGTTCTGTTAGAGAATGGGAGGGGTGCTCTGTTAGAGAATGGGAGGGGTGCTCTGTGTGTTCTGTTAGAGAATGGGAGGGGTGTTCTGTGTGTTCTGTTAGAGAATGGGAGGGTGTTCTGTGTGTTCTGTTAGAGAATGGGAGGGGTGTTCTGGGTGTTCTGTTAGAGAATGGGAGGGGTGTTCTGGGTGTTCTGTTAGAGAATGGGAGGGGTGTTCTGGTGTTCTGTTAGAGAATGGGAGGGGTGTTCTGGGTGTTCTGTTAGAGAATGGGAGGGGTGTTCTGGGTGTTCTGTTAGAGAATGGGGAGGGTGTTCTGGGTGTTCTGTTAGAGAATGGGAGGGGTGTTCTGGGTGTTCTGTTAGAGAATGGGAGGGGTGTTCTGTGTGTTCTGTTAGAGAATGGGAGGGGTGTTCTGTGTGTTCTGTTAGAGAATGGGAGGGGTGTTCTGGGTGTTCTGTTAGAGAATGGGAGGGGTGTTCTGGGTGTTCTGTTAGAGAATGGGAGGGGTGTTCTGGGTGTTCTGTTAGAGAATGGGAGGGGTGTTCTGTGTGTTCTGTTAGAGAATGGGAGGGGTGTTCTGTGTGTTCTGTTAGAGAATGGGAGGGGTGTTCTGGGTGTTCTGTTAGAGAATGGGAGGGTGTTCTGGGTGTTCTGTTAGAGAATGGGAGGGGTGTTCTGGGTGTTCTGTTAGAGAATGGGAGGGGTGTTCTGTTAGAGAATGGGAGGGGTGTTCTGTTAGAGAATGGGAGGGGTGTTCTGTTAGAGAATGGGAGGGGTGCTCTGTTAGAGAATGGGAGGGGTGCTCTGTTAGAGAATGGGAGGGGTGTTCTGTTAGAGAATGGGAGGGGTGTTCTGTTAGAGAATGGGAGGGGTGTTCTGGGTGTTCTGTTAGAGAATGGGAGGGGTGTTCTGGGTGTTCTGTTAGAGAATGGGAGGGGTGTTCTGTTAGAGAATGGGAGGGTGTTCTGGGTGTTCTGTTAGAGAATGGGAGGGGTGCTCTGTTAGAGAATGGGAGGGGTGCTCTGTTAGAGAATGGGAGGGTGTTCTGTTAGAGAATGGGAGGGGTGTTCTGGGTGTTCTGTTAGAGAATGGGAGGGGTGTTCTGGGTGTTCTGTTAGAGAATGGGAGGGGTGTTCTGTTAGAGAATGTGTTCTGTTAGAGAATGGGAGGGGTGTTCTGTTAGAGAATGGGAGGGGTGTTCTGTTAGAGAATGGGAGGGGTGCTCTGTTAGAGAATGGGAGGGGTGTTCTGTTAGAGAATGGGAGGGTGCTCTGTTAGAGAATGGGAGGGGTGTTCTGTGTGTTCTGTTAGAGAATGGGAGGGGTGTTCTGGGTGTTCTGTTAGAGAATGGGAGGGGTGTTCTGGGTGTTCTGTTAGAGAATGGGAGGGGTGTTCTGGGTGTTCTGTTAGAGAATGGGAGGGGTGTTCTGGTGTTCTGTTAGAGAATGGGAGGGGTGTTCTGTGTGTTCTGTTAGAGAATGGGAGGGGTGTTCTGGGTGTTCTGTTAGAGAATGGGAGGGGTGTTCTGGGTGTTCTGTTAGAGAATGGGAGGGGTGTTCTGGGTGTTCTGTTAGAGAATGGGAGGGGTGTTCTGTTAGAGAATGGGAGGGGTGTTCTGTTAGAGAATGGGAGGGGTGTTCTGTTAGAGAATGGGAGGGGTGCTCTGTTAGAGAATGGGAGGGGTGCTCTGTTAGAGAATGGGAGGGGTGTTCTGTTAGAGAATGGGAGGGGTGTTCTGTTAGAGAATGGGAGGGGTGTTCTGGGTGTTCTGTTAGAGAATGGGAGGGGTGTTCTGGGTGTTCTGTTAGAGAATGGGAGGGGTGTTCTGTTAGAGAATGGGAGGGGTGTTCTGGGTGTTCTGTTAGAGAATGGGAGGGTGCTCTGTTAGAGAATGGGAGGGGTGCTCTGTTAGAGAATGGGAGGGGTGTTCTGTTAGAGAATGGGAGGGGTGTTCTGTTAGAGAATGGGAGGGGTGTTCTGGGTGTTCTGTTAGAGAATGGGAGGGGTGTTCTGGGTGTTCTGTTAGAGAATGGGAGGGGTGTTCTGTTAGAGAATGGGAGGGGTGTTCTGTTAGAGAATGGGAGGGGTGTTCTGTTAGAGAATGGGAGGGGTGTTCTGGAGAATGTTCTGTTAGAGAATGGGAGGGGTGCTCTGTTAGAGAATGGGGAGGGGTTCTGTGTGTTCTGTTAGAGAATGGGAGGGTTCTGTGTGTTCTGTTAGAGAATGGGAGGGGTTCTGTGTGTTCTGTTAGAGAATGGGAGGGGTGTTCTGGAGAATGGGAGGGGTGTTCTGTTAGAGAATGGGAGGGGTGTTCTGTTAGAGAATGGGAGGGGTGTTCTGTTAGAGAATGGGAGGGGTTCTGGGTGTTCTGTTAGAGAATGGGAGGGGTTCTGGGTGTTCTGTTAGAGAATGGGAGGGGTTCTGGGTGTTCTGTTAGAGAATGGGAGGGGTTCTGGGTGTTCTGTAGAGAATGGGAGAGAGAATGGGAGGGGTTCTGTGTGTTCTGTTAGAGAATGAGAGGGGTGTTCTGGGTGTTCTGTTAGAGAATGGGAGGGGTTCTGGGTGTTCTGTTAGAGAATGGGAGGGTTCTGGGTGTTCTGTTAGAGAATGGGAGGGGTTCTGTGTGTTCTGTTAGAGAATGAGAGGGGTGTTCTGGGTGTTCTGTTAGAGAATGGGAGGGGTTCTGGGTGTTCTGTTAGAGAATGGGAGGGGTTCTGTGTGTTCTGTTAGAGAATGAGAGGGGTGTTCTGGGTGTTCTGTTAGAGAATGGGAGGGGTTCTGTGTGTTCTGTTAGAGAATGAGAGGGGTGTTCTGGGTGTTCTGTTAGAGAATGGGAGGGGTTCTGGGTGTTCTGTTAGAGAATGGGAGGGGTGTTCTGGGTGTTCTGTTAGAGAATGGGAGGGGTTCTGGGTGTTCTGTTAGAGAATGGGAGGGGTTCTGGGTGTTCTGTTAGAGAATGGGAGGGGTTCTGTGTGTTCTGTTAGAGAATGGGAGGGGTTCTGGGTGTTCTGTTAGAGAATGGGAGGGGTTCTGGGTGTTCTGTTAGAGAATGGGAGGGGTTCTGGGTGTTCTGTCCTGCTGTTCTGTCTTATTTGTATAATCATAAAAAATGCAAAATTAAAAAAAAATTAAAAATAAAATTAAAAACAGAAACAACTTGACGGATAAGTTTAGGAATTCATTCCGAGTGTTTAAGTTAAATAGTTTGGGAAATACACCATCCCCGTCCAAAACACCCTAGCAAGCCACAAGACTACTCCATGGTAATAATGCAAAGCGTTGCCCCCTAGTGGCCGGTTATCTGAACCTGCAGAGTATAGTCATGGAGGTGGTGAGAGAGACCAGATCTAACCTGAACCTGCAGAGTATAGTCATGGCGGTGGTGAGAGAGACCAGATCTAACCTGAACCTGCAGAGTATAGTCATGGAGGTGGTGAGAGAGACCAGATCTAACCTGAACCTGCAGAGTATAGTCATGGCGGTGGTGTTGGAGAGACCAGATCTAACCTGAACCTGCAGAGTATAGTCATGGCGGTGGTGAGAGAGACCAGATCTAACCTGAACCTGCAGAGTATAGTCATGGAGGTGGTGAGAGACCAGATCTAACCTGAACCTGCAGAGTATAGTCATGGAGGTGGTGAGAGAGACCAGATCTAACCTGAACCTGCAGAGTATAGTCATGGAGGTGGTGAGAGAGACCAGATCTAACCTGAACCTGCAGAGTATAGTCATGGAGGTGGTGAGAGAGACCAGATCTAACCTGAACCTGTAGAGTATAGTCATGGCGGTGGTGAGAGAGACCAGATCTAACCTGAACCTGCAGAGTATAGTCATGGAGGTGGTGAGAGACCAGATCTAACCTGAACCTGCAGAGTATAGTCATGGCGGTGGTGAGAGAGACCAGATCTAACCTGAACCTGCAGAGTATAGTCATGGAGGTGGTGAGAGAGACCAGATCTAACCTGAACCTGTAGAGTATAGTCATGGAGGTGGTGAGAGAGACCAGATCTAACCTGAACCTGCAGAGTATAGTCATGGAGGTGGTGAGAGAGACCAGATCTAACCTGAACCTGCAGAGTATAGTCATGGAGGTGGTGAGAGAGACCAGATCTAACCTGAACCTGCAGAGTATAGTCATGGAGGTGGTGAGAGAGACCAGATCTAACCTGAACCTGCAGAGTATAGTCATGGCGGTGGTGAGAGAGACCAGATCTAACCTGAACCTGCAGAGTATAGTCATGGAGGTGGTGAGAGAGACCAGATCTAACCTGAACCTGCAGAGTATAGTCATGGAGGTGGTGAGAGAGACCAGATCTAACCTGAACCTGCAGAGTATAGTCATGGCGGTGGTGAGAGAGACCAGATCTAACCTGAACCTGCAGAGTATAGTCATGGCGGTGGTGTTGGAGAGACCAGATCTAACCTGAACCTGTAGAGTATAGTCATGGCGGTGGTGAGAGAGACCAGATCTAACCTGAACCTGCAGAGTATAGTCATGGAGGTGGTGAGAGAGACCAGATCTAACCTGAACCTGCAGAGTATAGTCATGGAGGTGGTGAGAGAGACCAGATCTAACCTGAACCTGCAGAGTATAGTCATGGAGGTGGTGAGAGAGACCAGATCTAACCTGAACCTGCAGAGTATAGTCATGGCGGTGGTGAGAGAGACCAGATCTAACCTGAACCTGCAGAGTATAGTCATGGCGGTGGTGTTGGAGAGACCAGATCTAACCTGAACCTGTAGAGTATAGTCATGGCGGTGGTGAGAGAGACCAGATCTAACCTGAACCTGCAGAGTATAGTCATGGAGGTGGTGAGAGAGACCAGATCTAACCTGAACCTGCAGAGTATAGTCATGGAGGTGGTGAGAGACCAGATCTAACCTGAACCTGCAGAGTATAGTCATGGAGGTGGTGAGAGAGACCAGATCTAACCTGAACCTGCAGAGTATAGTCATGGCGGTGGTGAGAGAGACCAAGGAGGTGCTGTATCCTGCTGTGTACAGAGCTTTCACAGACGCATAGTTCATGTCCTGGAAGAGACAGAGAGACATTGTTATAGTATATGTCCTGGGAGAGACAGAGAGACACTGTTATAGTATATGTCCTGGAAGAGACAGAGAGACACTGTTATAGAACATAGTATATGTCCTGGAAGAGACAGATAGACACTGTTATAGTATATGTCCTGGAAGAGACAGAGAGACACTGTTATAGTATATGTCCTGGAAGAGACAGAGAGACACTGTTATAGTACATGTCCTGGAAGAGACAGAGAGACACTGTTATAGTATATGTCCTGGAAGAGACAGAGAGACACTGTTATAGAACATAGTATATGTCCTGGAAGAGACAGAGAGACACTGTTATAGAACATAGTATATGTCCTGGAAGAGACAGAGAGACATTGTTATAGTATATGTCCTGGAAGAGACAGAGAGACATTGTTCTAGTATATGTCCTGGAAGAGACAGAGAGACACTGTTATAGTATATGTCCTGGAAGAGACAGAGAGACACTGTTATAGTATATGTCCTGGGAGAGACAGAGAGACACTGTTATAGTATATGTCCTGGGAGAGACAGAGAGACACTGTTATAGTATATGTCCTGGAAGAGACAGAGAGACACTGTTATAGTATATGTCCTGGAAGTTATAGTATATGTCCTGGAAGAGACAGAGAGACACTGTTATAGTACATGTCCTGGAAGAGACAGAGAGACACTGTTATAGTATATGTCCTGGAAGAGACAGAGAGACACTGTTATAGAACATAGTATATGTCCTGGAAGAGACAGAGAGACACTGTTATAGTATATGTCCTGGAAGAGACAGAGAGACATTGTTATAGTATATGTCCTGGGAGAGACAGAGAGACGCTGTTATAGTATATGTCCTGGAAGAGACAGAGAGACACTGTTATAGTATATGTCCTGGGAGAGACAGAGAGACACTGTTATAGTATATGTCCTGGAAGAGACAGAGAGACACTGTTATAGTATATGTCCTGGGAGAGACAGAGAGACAATGTTATAGAACATAGTATATGTCCTGGGAGAGACAGAGAGACATTGTTATAGTATATGTCCTGGGAGAGACAGAGAGACACTGTTATAGTATATGTCCTGGAAGAGACAGAGAGACACTGTTATAGTATATGTCCTGGAAGAGACAGAGAGACACTGTTATAGTATATGTCCTGGAAGAGACAGAGAGACACTGTTATAGTATATGTCCTGGGAGAGACAGAGAGACACTGTTATAGTATATGTCCTGGAAGAGACAGAGAGACACTGTTATAGTATATGTCCTGGGAGAGACAGAGAGACACTGTTATAGAACATAGTATATGTCCTGGAAGAGACATAGAGACACTGTTATAGTATATGTCCTGGAAGAGACAGAATAGCACATGGTTCTACTGTTTGCACTGTTCAACGGAAGTATACATTGTGAAATAAGGTCCTGTTCTAGGTTCTATATACTAGGTTTTAGAGGTTATGTTGTTACCTGTCTGGTTCTAGGAGTTAGGTTCTAGGTTCTTACCTGTCTAGTTCTAGGTTCTAGAGGTTGGCTTCTGGGTTCTTACCTGTCTAGTTCTAGGTTCTAGCGGTTGGATTCTAGGTTCTTACCTGTCTAGTTCTAGGTTCTAGAGGTTGGCTTCTGGGTTCTTACCTGTCTAGTTCTAGGTTCTAGCGGTTGGATTCTAGGTTCTTACCTGTCTAGTTCTAGGTTCTAGAGGTTGGGTTCTAGGTTCTTACCTGTCTAGTTCTAGGTTCTAGAAGTTAGGTTCTAGGTTCTTACCTGTCTAGTTCTAGAAGTTATGTTCTAGGTTCTAACCTGTCTGGTTCTAGAGATTAGGTTCTAGGTTCTTACCTGTCTAGTTCTAGGTCCTAGAGGTTAGGTTCTAGGTTCTTACCTGTCTAGTTCTAGGTTCTAGAGGTTAGGTTCTAGGTTCTTACCGGTCTGGTGGTGTTATCGTCTGACAGACAGGCGTCAACGTAGTGAGGAAATGTTTCTGACCAGCCCTCTGCTGTACAGTTCCTACTGATCCAACCAATCTCTGAAACACACACACACACACACACACACACACACACACACACACACGTCAATCTACAAAATGCTGAATACCATAGCACTTCAACCAAGCCATACTGTTTGAATCATTAGTACAGTAGAAGCTACAAACCATCGTCGGGACTCAGGAGGTCATGAAAGACTTCAGGACATCTGACTGATACCACTTCACCTACGGCTGCATCCTGCCAACAAGCCAGGTCGTCCCACATCCACGGACAGCCTGCAACACACAGGGTATATCCAGTATCTCATACAGTAGCAGGATCTCTGTCTGGTGGTCTGGATGAAGCCAATTACCTTTTAAAGACCCGAGACGAGCGAAGCACACTGAGCCAGACAGACAGACCCAGAGCTAACCAATTAAACCTGTCTATACTATCACTGTGAATAACACACACACAAACACAAACACACACCCACTAACACACACACTAACACACTCCCACTAACACACACACACACACACTCACTAACACACACCCACTAACACACACCCACTACCACACACACACTAACACACACCGACTAACACACACCCACTAACACACACTCACTAACACACAGCCACTAACACACACCCACTAACACACACCCACTAACACACTCCCCACTAACACACTAACACACTCCCACAAGTGATAATGCAATCCCTCTTGAGGGGAATGACTAGTGTTGATCTGAATAATATTTCAGGATTCTGTGTCCAGTATAAAGGAAGGTAGAGGTAGTTTCGGGAGCCAATGCTAACAAGCGTCAGCGCTATGCATATCTACTAGATACCCATAGACCTCCAGCAATGAGTTAGTTACTGCAACTTCCTTCATACTGGACACAGAAACATAAAAGTGGTTTCCACGAGTTCATCTGACTCTGGGTCAGTAGATAAAGGGCTTCATCTGACTCTGGGTCAGTAGATAAAGGGCTTCATCTGACTCTGGGTCAGTAGATAAAGGGCCTCATCTGACTCTGGGTCAGTAGATAAAGGGCTTCATCTGACTCTGGGTCAGTAGATAAAGGGCTTCATCTGACTCTGGGTCAGTAGATAAAGGACCTCATCTGACTCTGGGTCAGTAGATAAAGGGCCTCATCTGACTCTGGGTCAGTAGATAAAGGAGACCATCTGACTCTGGGTCAGTAGATAAAGGGCCTCATCTGACTCTGGGTCAGTAGATAAAGGGCCTCATCTGACTCTGGGTCAGTAGATAAAGGGCTTCATCTGACTCTGGGTCAGTAGATAAAGGGCTTCATCTGACTCTGGGTCAGTAGATAAAGGACATCATCTGACTCTGGGTCAGTAGATAAAGGGCTTCATCTGACTCTGGGTCAGTAGATAAAGGACCTCATCTGACTCTGGGGAAGTAGATAAAGGGCCTCATCTGACTCTGGGTCAGTAGATAAAGGGCATCATCTGACTCTGGGTCAGTAGATAAAGGGCCTCATCTGACTCTGGGTCAGTAGATAAAGGAGTTCAACTGACTCTGGGTCAGTAGATAAAAGACCTCATCTGACTCTGGGTCAGTAGATAAAGGACCCCATCTGACTCTGGGGAAGTAGATAAAGGGCCTCATCTGACTCTGGGTCAGTAGATAAAGGGCATCATCTGACTCTGGGTCAGTAGATAAAGGGCTTCAATCTGACTCTGGGTCAGTAGATAAAGGACTTCATCTGACTCTGGGTCAGTAGATAAAGGGCTTCAATCTGACTCTGGGTCAGTAGATAAAGGGCTTCATCTGACTCTGGGTCAGTAGATAAAGGGCCTCATCTGACTCTGGGTCAGTAGATAAAGGGCTTCAATCTGACTCTGGGTCAGTAGATAAAGGGCTTCATCTGACTCTGGGTCAGTAGATAAAGGGCTTCATCTGACTCTGGGTCAGTAGATAAAGGGCCTCATCTGACTCTGGGTCAGTAGATAAAGGGCCTCATTGCCAATTTCACAGTATCCCTTTAAATGACCATAGAAACAGCATAAAAACAACAGACCTGAGTGAGATCTACTGAGCCTTCAACATCACACCATGATGTCCTAGAGAAGTCTGAGACAGCTGGACTACAGTCAACCTGAGACAGTAGCTGCTTTAAGCTGTAGCGACCCTAGACAGGAAGACAGTAGCTGCTTTAAGCTGTAGCGACCCTAGACAGGAAGACAGTAGCTGCTTTAAGCTGTAGCGACCCTAGACAGGAAGACAGTAGCTGCTTTAAGCTGTAGCGACCCTAGACAGGAAGACAGTAGCTGCTTTAAGCTGTAGCGACCCTAGACAGGAAGACAGTAGCTGCTTTAAGCTGTAGCGACCCTAGACAGGAAGACAGTAGCTGCTTTAAGCTGTAGCGACCCTAGACAGGAAGACAGTAGCTGCTTTAAGCTGTAGCGACCCTAGACAGGAAGACAGTAGCTGCTTTAAGCTGTAGCGACCCTAGACAGGAAGACAGTAGCTGCTTTAAGCTGTAGCGACCCTAGACAGGAAGACAGTAGCTGCTTTAAGCTACAGCTGCTTTAAGCGACCCTAGACAGGAAGACAGTAGCTGCTTTAAGCTGTAGCGACCCTAGACAGGAAGACAGTAGCTGCTTTAAGCTGTAGCGACCCTAGACAGGAAGACAGTAGCTGCTTTAAGCTGTAGCGACCCTAGACAGGAAGACAGTAGCTGCTTTAAGCTGTAGCGACCCTAGACAGGAAGACAGTAGCTGCTTTAACCTGTAGCGACCCTAGACAGGAAGACAGTAGCTGCTTTAAGCTGTAGCGACCCTAGACAGGAAGACAGTAGCTGCTTTAAGCTGTAGCTCAGCCAGACAAGCTAATAGTCTATCCCCATCTCTGCTATAGTCCTCTCTCTCCTGCAGTCAGTCTGACTGATGTTTCTCCTCCCCACTGATGTGTCTGTTGTCAACAGAAACAGAGGCAAAGGGAGTGTTGCTTTACAGAGCTATTATAGGGACACAACAGGAAGACAGTAGCACTGCCATAGACAGGAGAGTGACCCTAGACAGGAAGTCAGTAGCACTGCCATAGACAGGAGAGTGACCCTAGACAGGAAGTCAGTAGCACTGCCATAGACAGGAGAGTGACCCTAGACAGGAAGTCAGTAGCACTGCCATAGACAGGAGAGTGACCCTAGACAGGAGAGTGACCCTAGACAGGAGGTCAGTAACACTGCCATAGACAGGAGAGTGACCCTAGACAGGAGAGTGACCCTAGACAGGAAGTCAGTAGCACTGCCATAGACAGGAGAGTGACCCTAGACAGGAGAGTGACCCTAGACAGGAAGTCAGTAGCACTGCCATAGACAGGAGAGTGACCCTAGACAGGAAGTCAGTAGCACTGCCATAGACAGGAGAGTGACCCTAGACAGGAGAGTGACCCTAGACAGGAAGTCAGTAGCACTGCCATAAACAGGAGAGTGACCCTAGACAGGAAGTCAGTAGCACTGCCATAGGCAGGAGAGTGACCCTAGACAGGAAGTCAGTAGCACTGCCATAGACAGGAGAGTGACCCTAGACAGGAGAGTGACCCTAGACAGGAAGTCAGTAGCACTGCCATAGGCAGGAGAGTGACCCTAGACAGGAAGTCAGTAGCACTGCCATAGGCAGGAGAGTGACCCTAGACAGGAGAGTGACCCTAGACAGGAGAGTGACCCTATACAGGAGAGTGACCCTAGACAGGAAGTCAGTAGCACTGCCATAGGCAGGAGAGTGACCCTAGACAGGAAGTCAGTAGCACTGCCATAGGCAGGAGAGTGACCCTAGACAGGAAGTCAGTAGCACTGCCATAGGCAGGAGAGTGACCCTAGACAGGAAGTCAGTAGCACTGCCATAGACAGGAGAGTGACCCTAGACAGGAGAGTGACCCTAGACAGGAAGTCAGTAGCACTGCCATAGACAGGAGAGTGACCCTAGACAGGAGAGTGACCCTAGACAGGAAGTCAGTAGCACTGCCATAGACAGGAGAGTGACCCTAGACAGGAGGTCAGTAGCACTGCCATAGGCAGGAGAGTGACCCTAGACAGGAAGTCAGTAGCACTGCCATAGACAGGAGAGTGACCCTAGACAGGAAGTCAGTAGCACTGCCATAGACAGGAGAGTGACCCTAGACAGGAGGTCAGTAGCACTGCCATAGACAGGAGAGTGACCCTAGACAGGAGAGTGACCCTAGACAGGAAGTCAGTAGCACTGCCATAGACAGGAGAGTGACCCTAGACAGGAGAGTGACCCTAGACAGGAAGTCAGTAGCACTGCCATAGACAGGAGAGTGACCCTAGACAGGAGAGTGACCCTAGACAGGAGAGTGACCCTAGACAGGAGAGTGACCCTAGACAGGAGAGTCAGTAGCACTGCCATAGACAGGAGAGTGACCCTAGACAGGAGAGTGACCCTAGACAGGAAGTCAGTAGCACTGCCATAGGCAGGAGAGTGACCCTAGACAGGAGAGTGACCCTAGACAGGAGAGTGACCCTAGACAGGAAGTCAGTAGCACTGCCATAGACAGGAGAGTGACCCTAGACAGGAGAGTGACCCTAGACAGGAAGTCAGTAGCACTGCCATAGACAGGAGAGTGACCCTAGACAGGAGAGTGACCCTAGACAGGAAGTCAGTAGCACTGCCATAGACAGGAGAGTGACCCTAGACAGGAAGTCAGTAGCACTGCCATAGACAGGAGAGTGACCCTAGACAGGAGAGTGACCCTAGACAGGAGGTCAGTAGCACTGCCATAGACAGGAGAGTGACCCTAGACAGGAGAGTGACCCTAGACAGGAAGTCAGTAGCACTGCCATAGCACTGACCCCAGGAAGTGACCCTAGACAGGAGAGTGACCCTAGACAGGAGAGTGACCCTAGACAGGAGAGTGACCCTAGACAGGAAGTCAGTAGCACTGCCATAGACAGGAGAGTGACCCTAGACAGGAGAGTGACCCTAGACAGGAGAGTGACCCTAGACAGGAGAGTGACCCTAGACAGGAAGTCAGTAGCACTGCCCAGGAGAGTGACCTAGACAGGAGAGTGACCCTAGACAGGAGAGTGACCCTAGACAGGAAGTCAGTAGCACTGCCATAGACAGGAGAGTGACCCTAGACAGGAAGTCAGTAGCACTGCCATAGGCTAGACAGGAGAGTGACCCTAGACAGGAGAGTGACCCTAGACAGGAAGTCAGCAGCAGTGACCATAGACAGGAGAGTGACCCTAGACAGGAGAGTGACCCTAGACAGGAGAGTGACCCTAGACAGGAAGTCAGTAGCACTGCCATAGGCAGGAGAGTGACCCTAGACAGGAAGTCAGTAGCACTGCCATAGGCAGGAGAGTGACCCTAGACAGGAGAGTGACCCTAGACAGGAAGTCAGTAGCACTGCCATAGACAGGAGAGTGACCCTAGACAGGAGAGTGACCCTAGACAGGAAGTCAGTAGCACTGCCATAGACAGGAGAGTGACCCTAGACAGGAGGACAGTAGCACTGCCATAGGCAGGAGAGTGACCCTAGACAGGAAGTCAGTAGCACTGCCATAGACAGGAGAGTGACCCTAGACAGGAGAGTGACCCTAGACAGGAAGTCAGTAGCACTGCCATAGACAGGAGACTGACCCTAGACAGGAGGTCAGTAGCACTGCCATAGACAGGAGAGTGACCCTAGACAGGAAGTCAGTAGCACTGCCATAGACAGGAGAGTGACCCTAGACAGGAGGTCAGTAGCACTGCCATAGACAGGAGAGTGACCCTAGACAGGAGAGTGACCCTAGACAGGAGAGTGACCCTAGACAGGAAGTCAGTAGCACTGCCATAGGCAGGAGAGTGACCCTAGACAGGAAGTCAGTAGCACTGCCATAGACAGGAGGAGAGTGACCCCAGGAGAGTGACCCTAGACAGGAAGTCAGTAGCACTGCCATAGACAGGAGAGTGACCCTAGACAGGAAGTCAGTAGCACTGCCATAGACAGGAGAGTGACCCTAGACAGGAGAGTGACCCTAGACAGGAAGTCAGTAGCACTGCCATAGACAGGAGAGTGACCCTAGACAGGAGGTCAGTAGCACTGCCATAGACAGGAGAGTGACCCTAGACAGGAGAGTGACCCTAGACAGGAGAGTGACCCTAGACAGGAAGTCAGTAGCACTGCCATAGGCAGGAGAGTGACCCTAGACAGGAAGTCAGTAGCACTGCCATAGACAGGAGAGTGACCCTAGACAGGAAGTCAGTAGCACTGCCATAGACAGGAGAGTGACCCTAGACAGGAAGTCAGTAGCACTGCCATAGACAGGAGAGTGACCCTAGACAGGAGAGTGACCCTAGACAGGAAGTCAGTAGCACTGCCATAGGCAGGAGAGTGACCCTAGACAGGAAGTCAGTAGCACTGCCATAGACAGGAGAGTGATCCTAGACAGGAGAGTGACCCTAGACAGGAGAGTGACCCTAGACAGGAAGTCAGTAGCACTGCCATAGACAGGAGAGTGACCCTAGACAGGAGAGTGACCCTAGACAGGAAGTCAGTAGCACTGCCATAGGCAGGAGAGTGACCCTAGACAGGAAGTCAGTAGCACTGCCATAGGCAGGAGAGTGACCCTAGACAGGAAGTCAGTAGCACTGCCATAGGCAGGAGAGTGACCCTAGACAGGAAGTCAGTAGCACTGCCATAGACAGGAGAGTGACCCTAGACAGGAGAGTGACCCTAGACAGGAAGTCAGTGAGGAGAGTGACCCTAGACAGGAAGTCAGTAGCACTGCCATAGGCAGGAGAGTGACCCTAGACAGGAGAGTGACCCTAGACAGGAAGTCAGTAGCACTGCCATAGACAGGAGAGTGACCCTAGACAGGAGGTCAGTAGCACTGCCATAGACAGGAGAGTGACCCTAGACAGGAAGTCAGTAGCACTGCCATAGGCAGGAGAGTGACCCTAGACAGGAAGTCAGTAGCACTGCCATAGACAGGAGAGTGACCCTAGACAGGAAGTCAGTAGCACTGCAATAGACAGGAGAGTGACCCTAGACAGGAAGTCAGTAGCACTGCCATAGACAGGAGAGTGACCCTAGACAGGAGAGTGACCCTAGACAGGAAGTCAGTAGCACTGCCATAGACAGGAGAGTGACCCTAGACAGGAGAGTGACCCTAGACAGGAAGTCAGTAGCACTGCCATAGGCAGGAGAGTGACCCTAGACAGGAGAGTGACCCTAGACAGGAGAGTGACCCTAGACAGGAGTGACCCTAGACAGGAAGTCAGTAGCACTGCCATAGGCAGGAGAGTGACCCTAGACAGGAAGTCAGTAGCACTGCCATAGACAGGAGAGTGACCCTAGACAGGAAGTCAGTAGCACTGCCATAGGCAGGAGAGTGACCCTAGACAGGAGGTCAGTAGCACTGCCATAGGCAGGAGAGTGACCCTAGACAGGAGAGTGACCCTAGACAGGAAGTCAGTAGCACTGCCATAGACAGGAGAGTGACCCTAGACAGGAGAGTGACCCTAGACAGGAGAGTGACCCTAGACAGGAGAGTGACCCTAGACAGGAGAGTGACCCCTAGACAGGAGAGTGACCCTAGACAGGAGAGTGACCCTAGACAGGAAGTCAGTAGCACTGCCATAGACAGGAGAGTGACCTTAGACAGGAGAGTGACCCTAGACAGGAAGTCAGTAGCACTGCCATAGGCAGGAGAGTGACCCTAGACAGGAGAGTGACCCTAGACAGGAGAGTGACCCTAGACAGGAGAGTGACCCTAGACAGGAAGTTAGTAGCACTGCCATAGGCAGGAGAGTGACCCTAGACAGGAAGTCAGTAGCACTGCCATAGACAGGAGAGTGACCCTAGACAGGAGAGTGACCCTAGACAGGAGAGTGACCCTAGACAGGAGGAGAGATGCAGATGTTAAAGGTGTGGGTATGAAACAGTGAAAACAGACACTGTTTTTTTGTCCGAAGCGACATGCATCTTGGGATTTGTAATTTGTTTTAAACACCTAAATCAGATCCAAGAGTCTGTATCTGTCAGTGATATTAATTGTGGTTCTTTATGATTCGGTAATAAGAACAGGGTAAAGTGATCATCTTATCCCAGGCTTCCTATAAACACTGAGCTACAGACAGAAACCATTTAATTGGATATACAGAACCACAGAGACAACCCCAACTGCTGCTTCTCTGCTCTTAGAATGACCTTTAGTCATTCAGACTTCTCCTCTCCTTTCATATCCTCGTCTCTTCTCTCCTTTCATATCCTCGTCTCTTCTCTCCAATCCTCTCCTTTCATATCCTCGTCTCTTCTCTCCTCTTCTCTCCTTTCATATCCTCGTCTCTTCTCTCCTTTCATATCCTCGTCTCTTCTCTCCAATCCTCTCCTTTCATATCCTCGTCTCTTCTCTCCTCTTCTCTCCTTTCATATCCTCGTCTCTTCTCTCCTATTCTCTCCTTTCATATCCTCGTCTCTTCTCTCCTATCCTCTCCTTTCATATCCTCGTCTCTTCTCTCCTATCATATCCTCGTCTCTTCTCTCCTATCCTCTCCTTTCATATCCTCGTGTCTTCTCTCCTATCCCATCCTCTCCTCTCCTCTCCCATCCAATCCTCTCCCATCCTCTGCTCTCCTCTCCCATCCCGCCTTCTCGCCTCGCCCCAGCCTCTCATCTCCCATCCTCTGCTCTCCCATCCCATCCTCTGCTCTCCTCTCCCATGCTCTCCTGTCCCATCCTATGTTCTCCACCACCCTCTCCTCTCCCATCCTCTCCTCTCCCATCCTCTCTCTCCACCATCCTCTCATCTCCCATCCGCTGTTCTCCACCATCCTCTCCTCTCCTCTCCATCCTCTCACCTCTTCTCCCCTCTCATCCTTTCCTCTCCTCTCCCATTCTATCCTCTCCTCTCCCATCCTTTCCTCTCTTCTCTCATCCTCTACCATCCTTTCCTCTCAGTCCCCTCTACTTTTCTCCCACCCTTTCCTCTCATCTCCCATCCTCCTCTCCACCATGCTCTCGTCTCCCATCCTTTCCTCTCCCATCCTCTCTTCTCCACCATCCCCTCCTCCACCATATCCTCCTCTCCCACCCTCTCTTCTCCACCATCCCCTCCTCTCCCATCCTCTCTTCTCCACCATCCCCTCCTCTCCCACCCTCTCTTCTCCACCATCCCCTCCTCTCCCACCCTCTCTTCTCCACCATCCCCTCCTCTCCCATCCTCTCTTCTCCACCATCCCCTCCTCTCCCACCCTCTCTTCTCCACCATCCCCTCCTCTCCCATCCTCTCTTCTCCACCATCCCCTCCTCTCCCACCCTCTCTTCTCCACCATCCCCTCCTCTCCCATCCTCTCTTCTCCACCATCCCCTCCTCTCCCATCCTCTCTTCTCCACCATCCCCTCCTCTCCCATCCTCTCTTCTCCACCATCCTCTCCCCTCCCATCCTCTCTTCTCCACCATCCCCTCCTCTCCCATCCTCTCTTCTCCACCATCCTCTCCCCTCCCATCCTCTTCTCCACCATGCTCTCCAATCCTCTCCTCTCCTCACCCGTCCTCTCCCATCCTTTCCTTTCATCTCCTCTCCAAATCCTCCTCTCCAATCCTGACCTCTCCTTTCCCATCCTCTCCTCTCCCATTCTTTTCTCCACCAACCCCTCCTCACCCGTCCCTTTCATCTCCTCTCCAAATCCTCCTCTCCCATCCTCTCCTCTCCCATCCTCTCCTCTCCCATCCTCTCCTCTCTCAACCTCTCCTCTCCGTTCCTCCACCATCCTCTCCTCTCCCATCCTCTCCAATCCTCTCTCATCATCCTCTCTTCTCCACCATCCTTTCCTCTCCCATGATTGTTTCCAGATTTGTCCTCCCAGAGTTCCTTGGAAAGGAAACATGTGAAAGAGAGACAATGCCACCTGGAGAGTTGGAGGAGGATGAGACACTCAGAGGAGAGTGATTATACACATACAAGCACAAACACACTGGATAGTCCTACCATTATCCAGGTAGTGTGTTAGGTTGTGCAGGGCGATCCTCTCCATACATCTCTCCTGCTGTCTTTTGACCACACAGTCGGAGTTCTCGGAATACATGGAGCACACCTGGAACTCACACACACACACACACACACACACACACACACACACACACACACACACACACACACACACACACACACACAGTAAATTCAAATTGACTTGAACTGTGTAGCTGTTGTTAACGTCATCTGTCTATTTATAAAAAACAGTTTGCAATTTGCCTAGAAGCAGATAACCAGCCAGCCAACCAGCCAGCCAGTCAACCAATTAGTCAGCAAACCAGGCAGTCAGCCAGCCAACCAACCATCGAACCTGTCAGTCAGCCTTCCAGTCAGCCAGCAACCAGTCAGCTAGCCAGTCATTTAATCTGCCAGTCATTTAATCAGTCAGCCAGACAGCTAGCCAGTCAGCCAGCCAGCCAGCCAACCAGTCAGCCAACCAGTCAGCCAGCCAGTTAATATGCCAGTCATTTAATCAGTCAGCCAGACAGCTAGCCAGTCAGCCAGCCAGCCAACCAGTCAGCCAACCAGTCAGCCAGCCAGTTAATCTGCCAGTCATTTAATCAGTCAGCCAGTCAGCTAGCCAGTCAGCCAGCCAACCAGGCAGCCAGCCAACTAGGCAGCCAACCAGTCAGTCAGCCAATCTGCCAGCCAGCCAGCCAGCCAGCTAATCAGTCACAGTCAGTCAGACAGTTGATCAGCCAGCCGGTCAGGCAGCCAGCCAACCAGTCAGCCTTCCAGTCAGCCAACCAAGCAGCAGCCTGTCAACCTTCCAGTCAGTCAGCCAACCTTCCAGTCAGTCAGCCAACCAGTCAGCCAACCAGCCAGTCAGCCTTCCATTCAGCCAGCCAACCAGTCAGCCAGCTAGCCAGCCAGCCAGCCAATGAATCAGCCAGCCAGTTAATCAGCCAGCCATCCAGTCAGCCAGCAATTCAACCAGTTAGCCAGTCAGCCAGCCATCCAGTCAGCCAACCTGCCAGCCAGCCAGCCAGTTAATCAGCCAGACAGTCAGTCATCCAGTTAACCAGACAGTCAGCCAGCCAATCATTCAGCCAGTTAATCAGCCAGCCAGTCATCCAGACAGTCAGCCAGCCAATCAGCCAGCCAGTTAATCAGCCAGCCAGTCATCCAGACAGTCAGCCAGCCAATCAGCCAGCCAGTTAATCAGCCAGCCAGGCAGCCAGCCAATCATTCAGCCAGTTAATCAGCCAGCCAGTCATCCAGACAGTCAGCCAGCCAATCAGCCAGCCAGTTAATCAGCCAGCCAGACAGCCAGCCAACCAGTCAGCCAGCCAGTCAGGATTTCCCAGAAACAATAATGTGCAGAATAGTAAATAGTGCTGCTGATCATTCATGTTCTCTCAGCTCTGTATTACATCTAGCAGCAACACTTTGGCCACGTGTTCACAAAGAGCTATTTGGAATGGCTTGTCTACTGGAGGTGAATGTCTATATGTCTATCCTATCTATCCCTTCTCCACTGTGTGTCCTATCTATCCCTTCTCCACTGTGTGTCCTATCAATCCCTTCTCCACTGTGTGTCCTATCTATCCCTTCTCCACTGTGTGTCCTATCTATCCCTTCTCCACTGTGTGTCCTATCTATCCCTTCTCCACTGTGTGTCCTATCTATCCCTTCTCCACTGTGTCTTCTCCACTGTGTCCCAGTCCTTCTCCACTGTGTGTCCTATCCAGTCCTTCTCCACTGTGTCCTATCAATCCCTTCTCCACTGTGTGTCCTATCCAGTCCTTCTCCACTGTGTCCTATCAATCCCTTCTCCACTGTGTGTCCTATCCAGTCCTTCTCCACTGTGTGTCCTATCCAGTCCTTCTCCACTGTGTGTCCTATCTATCCCTTCTCCACTGTGTCCTATCCAGTCCTTCTCCACTGTGTGTCCTATCTAGTCCTTCTCCACTGTGTGTCCTATCTAGTCCTTCTCCACTGTGTGTCCTATCCAGTCCTTCTCCACTGTGTGTCCTATCAATCCCTTCTCCACTGTGTGTCCTATCAATCCCTTCTCCACTGTGTGTCCTATCCAGTCCTTCTCCACTGTGTGTCCTATCAATCCCTTCTCCACTGTGTGACCTATCCAGTCCTTCTCCACTGTGTGTCCTATCCAGTCCTTCTCCACTGTGTGTCCTATCCAGTCCTTCTCCACTGTGTGTCCTATCCAGTCCTTCTCCACTGTGTCCTATCACTGTGTCCCTCCAGTCTCCACTGTGTGTGTCCTCTCCACTGTGTGTCCAGTCCTTCTCCACTGTGTGTCCAGTCCCTATCCAGTCCTTCTCCACTGTGTGTCCTATATTCCTTCTCCACTGTGTGTCCTATCCTCAGTCCTTCTCCACTGTGTGTCCTATCCAGTCCTTCTCCACTGTGTGTCCTATCAGTCCTTCTCCACTGTGTGTCCTCCAGTCCTTCTCCACTGTGTCCTATCAATCCCTTCTCCACTGTGTGTCCTATCCAGTCCTTCTCCACTGTGTGTCCTATCCAGTCCTTCTCCACTGTGTGTCCTATCCAGTCCTTCTCTCCACTGTGTGTCCTATCTAGTCCTTCTCCACTGTGTGTCCTATCAATCCCTTCTCCACTGTGTGTCCTCCACTGTGTGTCCTATCCAGTCCTTCTCCACTGTGTGTCCTATCAATCCCTTCTCCACTGTGTGTCCTATCCAGTCCTTCTCCACTGTGTGTCCTATCCAGTCCTTCTCCACTGTGTGTCCTATCCAGTCCTTCTCCACTGTGTGTCCTATCCAGTCCTTCTCCACTGTGTCCTATCAATCCCTTCTCCACTGTGTCCTATCCAGTCCTTCTCCACTGTGTGTCCTATCCAGTCCTTCTCCACTGTGTGTCCTATCCAGTCCCTTCTCCACTGTGTGTCCTATCCAGTCCTTCTCCACTGTGTGTCCTATCCAGTCCTTCTCCACTGTGTGTCCTATCCAGTCCTTCTCCACTGTGTGTCCTCTCAGTCCTATCCAGTCCTCCACTGTGTGTCCTATCCAGTCCTTCTCCACTGTGTGTCCTATCCAGTCCTTCTCCACTGTGTGTCCTATCCAGTCCTTCTCCACTGTGTGTCCTATCCAGTCCTTCTCCACTGTGTGTCCTATCCAGTCCTTCTCCACTGTGTGTCCTATCCAGTCCTTCTCCACTGTGTGTCCTCCAGTCCTTCTCCAGTCCTTCTCCACTCCACTGTGTCCTATCTAGTCCTTCTCCACTGTGTCCTATCTATCCCTTCTCCACTGTGTGTCCTATCTAGTCCTTCTCCACTGTGTGTCCTATCCAGTCCTTCTCCACTGTGTGTCCTATCCAGTCCTTCTCCACTGTGTGTCCTATCCAGTCCTTCTCCACTGTGTGTCCTATCCAGTCCTTCTCCACTGTGTGTCCTATCTATCCCTTCTCCAATGTGTGTCCTATCTATCCCTTCTCCACTGTGTGTCCTATCCAGTCCTTCTCCACTGTGTGTCCTATCCAGTCCTTCTCCACTGTGTCCTATCTATCCCTTCTCCACTGTGTCCTATCTATCCCTTCTCCACTGTGTGTCCTATCTAGTCCTTCTCCACTGTGTGTCCTATCTAGTCCTTCTCCACTGTGTGTAGTCCTTCTCCACTGTGTGTCCTATCCAGTCCTTCTCCACTGTGTGTCCTATCCAGTCCTTCTCCACTGTGTGTCCTATCCAGTCCTTCTCCACTGTGTGTCCTATCCAGTCCTTCTCCACTGTGTCCTATCCAGTCCTTCTCCACTGTGTGTCCTATCTAGTCCTTCTCCACTGTGTGTCCTATCTAGTCCTTCTCCACTGTGTGTCCTATCCAGTCATTCTCCACTGTGTGTCCTATCCAGTCCTTCTCCACTGTGTCCTATCAATCCCTTCTCCACTGTGTCCTATCCAGTCCTTCTCCACTGTGTGTCCTATCCAGTCCTTCTCCACTGTGTGTCCTATCCAGTCCTTCTCCACTGTGTGTCCTATCTAGTCCTTCTCCACTGTGTGTCCTATCCAGTCCTTCTCCACTGTGTGTCCTATCTAGTCATTCTCCACTGTGTGTCCTATCCAGTCCTTCTCCACTGTGTGTCCTATCTATCCCTTCTCCACTGTGTGTCCTATCTAGTCCTTCTCCACTGTGTGTCCTATCTAGTCCTTCTCCACTGTGTGTCCTATCCAGTCCTTCTCCACTGTGTCCTATCTATCCCTTCTCCACTGTGTGTCCTATCAATCCCTTCTCCACGGTGTGTCCTATCAATCCCTTCTCCACTGTGTCTCCTATCAATCCCTTCTCCACTGTGTGTCCTATCTATCCCTTCTCCACTGTGTCCTATCCAGTCCTTCTCCACTGTGTGTCCTATCCAGTCCTTCTCCACTGTGTCCTATCAATCCCTTCTCCACTGTGTGTCCTATCCAGTCCTTCTCCACTGTGTCCTATCAATCCCTTCTCCACTGTGTGTCCTATCCAGTCCTTCTCCAATCAGTCCTTCTCCACTGTGTGTCCTATCTATCCCTTCTCCACTGTGTCCTATCCAGTCCTTCTCCACTGTGTCCTATCTAGTCCTTCTCCACTGTGTGTCTCCTATCAATCCCTTCTCCACTGTGTGTCCTATCAATCCCTTCTCCACTGTGTGTCCTATCCAGTCCTTCTCCACTGTGTGTCCTATCAGTCCTTCTCCACTGTGTGTCCTATCCAGTCCTTCTCCACTGTGTGTCCTATCCAGTCCTTCTCCACTGTGTGTCCTATCCAGTCCTTCTCCACTGTGTGTCCTATCCAGTCCTTCTCCACTGTGTGTCCTATCCAGTCCTTCTCCACTGTGTCCATCAGTCCTTCTCCACTGTGTCCTATCCAGTCCTTCTCCACTGTGTGTCCTATCCAGTCCTTCTCCACTGTGTGTCCTATCCAGTCCTTCTCCACTGTGTGTCCTATCTAGTCCTTCTCCACTGTGTGTCCTATCCAGTCCTTCTCCACTGTGTGTCCTATCCAGTCCTTCTCCACTGTGTGTCCTATCCAGTCCTTCTCCACTGTGTGTCCTATCCAGTCCTTCTCCACTGTGTGTCCTATCCAGTCCTTCTCCACTGTGTGTCCTATCCATTCCTTCTCCACTGTGTGTCCTATCCAGTCCTTCTCCACTGTGTGTCCTATCCAGTCCTTCTCCACTGTGTGTCCTATCTAGTCCTTCTCCACTGTGTCCTATCTATCCCTTCTCCACTGTGTCCTATCTATCCCTTCTCCACTGTGTGTCCTATCTAGTCCTTCTCCACTGTGTGTCCTATCCAGTCCTTCTCCACTGTGTGTCCTATCCAGTCCTTCTCCACTGTGTGTCCTATCCAGTCCTTCTCCACTGTGTGTCCTATCCAGTCCTTCTCCACTGTGTGTCCTATCTAGTCCTTCTCCACTGTGTGTCCTATCCAGTCCTTCTCCACTGTGTGTCCTATCTAGTCCTTCTCCACTGTGTCCTATCTATCCCTTCTCCACTGTGTCCTATCTATCCCTTCTCCACTGTGTGTCCTATCTAGTCCTTCTCCACTGTGTGTCCTATCTAGTCCTTCTCCACTGTGTGTCCTATCTAGTCCTTCTCCACTGTGTGTCCTATCTATCCCTTCTCCAATGTGTGTCCTATCTATCCCTTCTCCACTGTGTGTCCTATCCAGTCCTTCTCCACTGTGTCCTATCTATCCCTTCTCCACTGTGTCCTATCTATCCCTTCTCCACTGTGTGTCCTATCTAGTCCTTCTCCACTGTGTGTCCTATCTAGTCCTTCTCCACTGTGTGTCCTATCTAGTCCTTCTCCACTGTGTGTCCTATCCAGTCCTTCTCCACTGTGTGTCCTATCCAGTCCTTCTCCACTGTGTGTCCTATCCAGTCCTTCTCCACTGTGTCCTATCCAGTCCTTCTCCACTGTGTGTCCTATCTAGTCCTTCTCCACTGTGTGTCCTATCTAGTCCTTCTCCACTGTGTGTCCTATCCAGTCTTTCTCCACTGTGTGTCCTATCCAGTCCTTCTCCACTGTGTCCTATCAATCCCTTCTCCACTGTGTCCTATCCAGTCCTTCTCCACTGTGTGTCCTATCCAGTCCTTCTCCACTGTGTGTCCTATCCAGTCCTTCTC